>NC_080672.1:107841021-108138521 GCF_030247195.1 Topomyia yanbarensis | reverse complement strand
TCGAATCACATCGCACGAAACTTTATTTTTGTTTCTCTTTCTCTGATTCCACAGATTGAATCACCTCATTGGTGCCGGCTGTGCACGCGTAAATTCAACATCAATGATTGTTGCCATTCTGGCAGTAATCAGTAGTGTCACAAACGGCGTTTCCGCGCATCACAATCAAGAGACCGCTTAATAACGACCATTTATCTAAACGTTTCACTTTATCATCATCATCACCACCACCAGCAGCAGCAATGGACGGACGGGGAGTGGTTGTGTCGCATGGTATGTTGGTCGAAGGAGAGGGAGGAGGAGGAGAAGGAGGAGAGATAAGTGGAGTTGAACATCATGCTTTTGCGGCTGTACGCGGTGAAGGGAACGATGGAAGAAATACGGACGGGAAGAACCAAAAGCAGCAACAGCTACCACGGCCACAATGCAATAAGAAACAGAACAAGCATTTTTCGCGGCATCAGGGCAAAAATAAGAAGTGGTTGAATAAGTTTAGAAGAAATCAGAAGGACTGCGGTGGAAAGAAAAAGGACATGCAGAAAGGTTCCGAGTGTTCGTTGGGTGGTGGCAAAGGGGACGAAAAGCAAAATCAGTCCAGCGGCAATGTGGACATTAAACTTCAACAGAGTGGCGGGAAAAACAAACACTCCAACAAAAACTCCAACAGTTTGATGCAGGTTCGAACTAAAAGGTTACAGGCGGTTTCGAAATTTTTCTTGCCGGATAAGCGCCCTCGGAAGGATTGCATTATTCCTCCGACCAAGTTTTTGCTAGGAGGAAACATTTCCGATCCTCTGAATTTAAACAGTTTGCAGAATGAATCAGAAAATGCCGTTACGCCGAAGTCATCACCAATTCCGACTCCTCCGCACTATAAGAACAAAATCGAAGTTATTATTCCACCCAATATCAATGACCCGCTACATCTATTGGATCCAGTAGACTCAGTAGAATACGAAATGCAACTGTGCTCGCCGATGAAGAAAAAACAAAGAGCTAGAAATAAGCGAAAGCGAAAATCCAAATCCGACAAAAATAATCAAAGCTGGGACAGCAACACAGGCAATGGTAGCGGGCAGTTGGGTACTAGTCTGTCAGAAACCGAGGCCACTACCGCGGAGGAGGCTCAAATAGAAGCACCAACTGGGACCATAAGTAAAGACGTTGAGCACACACTGGAAAGCGGAAATACCGGTGATCGCGATAAAGCAAATCGAAATTTAAAACTGGATTTGGAGATTTGCAGGAAGCGTCGAATTAGCGAAAGCACATGCGCAAGTAAGAACAAAGTGCGTCGCATGGATTCTATGGATAAAATCGTTAGTCCGGTTGTACCACAGCCTGGTGCTTGGAAGCGTGGTCACTGGCCAACACTGCCGGTCGGTGGGCGCAATCGCACTCGGACACAATCGTGCACTTCCAATAGTGATGAGCCACCAACCAAGCAAATTGCTTTTGAATCAGACTTGAATGTTGAAAATATACAAGCATCTGTGGTAGCTCATCAAGAGATGGATAAAGAACATCCGAAATCTCCTGCTGTGGAGCCCAACAGTAAAAGCAAATCTCAAAACGATACAAAGTACCATTACGGTAACTATGATCGGTACTACGGATACAGAAATTTGAACGAATTCATTGACGTTCGATTAAAAGTGTTTCTGCGGAATCCCTACCTGTTCCGCGATAAGGATGTGCTCGATATCGGATGCAACGTCGGGTTGATGACAATTGCGGTAGCAAAAATGTTACACACGAAAAGTATCACGGGCATCGATATCGATAGTAAATTGATTGCCAAAGCTAGACGAAATTTGACTACCCACGTCAGAGTTCCTTCGGAACATGTAAAAGTCAAAAAAGAAGGCAACAAATCTGGTCACAAAGAGTCCAAGCCTCATTCGACTGGTGAAGAAAAAACAATACCGGAAAAAGATACTCCAAAAGAGTCCAAATCTCTCACTGATGAGAAAAAGCCAGCAGTGGAAGAGGATGCTCCTGAGCAGCAACTGATCGCGGAATGTTCTAAGAAGTTAAGACAAAAGGGCAAGCAGATCAATCGACGTAAATTCATTGGGAATCGGCATGGCCACGGGCATGGAAGAAGCCATCATCATCATAACCAACAACAGAAGAAAGATCCACGAAAAGGGAAAGCCGAGTATTTCCCGATTTCATTCCCACTTTCGTTGAGTAACCTAGGCGCGAAAAAATGTCGATTAGATGTGGGTTTACCAGATCGCTTTTTCCCAGGCAACGTTGTTTTCAAAACGGTAAGTAATTTGGTTCTGTGAAAATTTTAGGAGCAAAATATCTCCTAAAATTTTTCACACCTAAAAATCCTAACATGCTGTCGTTTTCTTCCAGATGAATTACGTATTAAAAGACGAGTCTCTCATTAACTACGATACGCAACAATATGATTTGATATTATGTTTATCTGTCACTAAATGGATCCATCTGAATTTCGGTGATTGTGGGCTGAAGATTGCATTTAAACGAATGTTTAACCATTTGCGACCAGGTGGAAAACTGATCTTAGAAGCCCAAAATTGGGCAAGCTACAAGAAAAAGAAAAAACTTACGGTAAATATTTAACACCATACGTTTAATCAAAACATTAATATGTGATCGATGTTGCAGGATACCATTTTCGAGAATTACAAAAATATCGAGTTTTTCCCCAATAGATTTCACGACTTTTTACTCAGTCCAGAAGTAGGTTTCAGTCACAGCTATCCCCTTGGCATTCCCCGACATTTAAGTAAAGGGTTTCGGCGGCCAATTCAGGTATTACAGCACTTGGAGCCTAACGATGGTTTACATTTAACTATTTTTTAAAAATATTTTTCAGCTTTACATCAAAGGCGATTTCACACCGAGTCAGGCACAATGGAGCGATACATATCACCCTCAAACCCCATACGTAAATCATAGCAATATCTATTCAGACATTGCAACCCCGACACGAAACAACTGCATCTGGGGATCAACTACGCCATACCAGCCAAGCTACAGTACCCGTTGTACACCCTCGCATGGCTTCATGGCCACATCGCCGTATTACAATCCGCGTCAAACGGACAGTTATCAGCCGAGTTACGGCGCTGGCACTCGCCGAGGTAGTTACTGTTTCGCTTCGCCACTTTACTCGACTACCTGGTCACCGCCATCGGACCTGTGCCATAGGCGGTCCGCCTCCAACACCCCTAATTCGGCTAGTATTAGAAGCGCGGAAAACGATGAAAATTTCAACGCACAACAAAATCGGCCGCACGTTTATCCTCCCATGGAGGTATTTTCATTGGAAACATCCGGCCGTTTACAAGCTCCCGGCAGCGTTCGGCAAACCGACTCTGATTCAGAAGTGTCATCAAACTCGGCATCACAAACACCAACTAGGCCCCAGTTTGATAATGACCAGTCGTCAAATTCTCCCAGTACTACACACTCCCAGCCGGACAAGTAGAGGTTCACGTACAGGTTTGATTTTCTGCACTATGTCGTATTTCATTCTGTGATTGAAGCTCAATTTTGGTATTCGTTTCGGCACACTGTCCAAATTATTCAACTATTCATTCGTGCGATACTAGTCCGTTTGCTTTGTGGAATACTATTTCTGACGTTGCACAGAATAAGTAATTAAAAGAACAAGGGATTTCTGATCTTTATTAGTTTTTCCTTTGTATCCCAGATAACTGCTTATTTAAGCTTAAGGCACAGTTGTATATAGTCTGTAAGAGGATTACAAATCTTGTCGACTAATAAGAATATGAATTTAACTGCCCGTAAAAGTACAATAGAACCGTTACTAGCATAGACAATCTATGTGAAATGGAGCTCTTTTGCGTTTATATGCAGTTTTGTTGCTTCTACCAATATCAGATGACTTTCAGCTGCGGAATTCTTCGAAATATCCATCAACATTATAGCGGTACTAGCATGTCTACCTTGTTCGGTAAGTAGGCGATTACACATCCTTCCTATTTCGATTAGCATTCTACGCTATTTAAGGTAGGGTGAAAATTGGGGCGCTAGATTCGAGTTTTCGTTTCGCATAATATACTTAGGGGGAATTGGGCCAATTCGGACCTAGTAAGGGTTTAGAAGCTATACTGTCTATAATCGCAAGATGTGTGCTTTCGTAAATTCTCCAAGAATGTTTTAATTGTTTAAGTTGGCATGTGCACATATAATAGAGATGTTAATTTAATACTATTGACTAAATGAAAATTAGCTACAGAAATGAACATATGCCACGCACCTCCAAACCACCCCTAGTTTTGGTGGTGTGGTCCACGTGGGTTGGATTTCTTCACGTGTTTTGATGACCATGTATGCTTAAGGAAAAGCTCTATCCATAAGAGATTTTCATCCCTGCTCCAGAAGGCGGCGAATTAGAGACGAGTGTTACTCACCAGCTTCAGGAACCAAGGCGGCAGTTCGAGTGAGTTAAGAGATCAAACACTCATTCAAAGTCTGATCATCTCTTGTGGTCGATCACCTCCCCTCATGAATCGATCACCGTGCCAAGATCAAATGAGTTCTCGCCCTTCTGAACCAGCATGACCCGCCGATGAATAATAATCATGAAGTTCAAAGATCAAAGAGCCAGCACTGGCTCGGATCTCCAACTCTCATCCTCCAATCGAGCGTACATAATAGCATATTTTTTGGAACAACTAGGCAAATTTTAAATATTTGAATTCAATCATTTGGATAATCTACTTTAATCTAGTACTTCGTGCAAAATTAGTTTAGATAATTAGTTTAAATTATATAAAATGGACCAACAACCATAGGATACTGCATCGGTCTAGATCTAGTTGAATATTGAAAGCAAAATAATTCAATCTGCCAGTCGTCAGGGTACTCCTTAGCTTATATCCGCTATCTGAAGTACGCACCGTTGGGCTACTAGATTCTAGGGATCAGCAGAATCATGGAGTTCGCTATATAAATCTCTAAGCATAAAGAGTTCTAGACTGAAGCGCACCGCCAAGCCCATGGAAAAACATATCCCGTTAAAATTGGAAATCATGGAGTTCGCTATATAAATCTAAGCATAAAGAGTTCTAGATTGAAGCGCACCGCCAAGCCCACGGAAAAAAATCCCGTTTAAATTGGAAATCGAACAGGAATAAAAAAAATAGGAATCCATTTCCTTTGCAAAAAATCGATAAGAAATGCTTGGTCAGTGTTGGGGTAATTCGGGTAATTCATGTACTTTTGCGCAGAATCGTTTATTCACAATACGGTAAAGATCGAAAAAAGTCGCCTTAGAAAAAACTGTGCGCAATTGATCAGGCTTCCAGGAAAAAAATATTTATTTGTGAATCGGTTGACACATTCCAGTTCTATACTGCTCATGATCGCAAGTCAGTCCCATGTTTTATGAGTTTCCAAGTTTATCCAAGACATGAATATCCAACATATTCAGAGTATCGAAATATAGTAGTAGAAATCCTTTACAACAAGTTATTCTGATATAACTGAATTTGAGAAATCTCTTCTGTGGTTTCAATAAATTCACGTTGCGTGCAAGGTATGAGTCTATGAAACTTACAAAAAAGATATATTTAAGAGAACTGGCTTTAAAAAAACGCAAATATTAAAAGGACTAGGAGTTTGCTCAGAAACATAAAGAGTGTTTCCGTTTTTTGGAGCTAGCATCATTCGGTGCTAGCTTAGTCCTGTCACTAAGTTAGTGTCGGATTCTAATGCGATGAAGTCGAAACGTAAATTCTAATACTAATTTAGTTATAGGTTTTGTGCTCTCAATTCGCAATCATTATTTTAAACAAATTTCTCCTTAATGCTGGAAAAATAGTTTTTACCTATTTTTTTGTTCGCTAAGGAGGAATATAGAATTCTAATTTATATCTCGAAGTGCTGCATTCATTTAGCCTTCATATTTTCAACAAAATTGTTTATAATGGCATTATCAACAACTTTGCTGAAGGGGCCAACTCTTACTATTTTTGAAGAGTTAATTATCCATAAGGGACCATTCATAAATTACGTAACGCAAAAATTGCCCAAAATTGACCCCCCTCCCTCCCCCTATGTAACAAATTGTCACAAATTTTTCCATCCCCCCTCCCCTGTTACGTAACAAATTCCAAGAAAAAAATTTGTTTTCTTCGATGAAAACATGTTACGTAACGATCTAGTTAACACCCCCTCCCCCCTATGTCACAACTTGTCACAACTTGTTGTACCCCCTCCCCCCCCTAAAAGCGTTACGTAATTTATGAATGGTCCCTAATTGAGAATTATTCGCTAAAATTTTTATATCAATGTATGCGCTGTTTTATGTTGGAAAACTTATCGAAGTTGTCAAACCTTCACAGTCAAGGATTTTTAAATAAGGTGATCTTGAACGTTGAATTTTTTTTCGAACATTTATCCCACTTTAAAAAATCGCAATCTTCGACTTCATTGACATATTATACAGTAAAATAATCTATAGAGGTTTGAAAACTGTTCCATGTTGATTCTTCTTGTTTGTAGAATCGAATGTCATCTGTTAGACTACTTATGTTTCTGAATTTTTAATAATTTATGTAACTCATTAAATTTTAGCATTTTTCGAAAAATTTACGATTTTGATCAAGGCTCAAGCTAGTGTGGCATAGGATAGTTAACACACACACATTACCATAGCGGAGAAGCTACTGGGGTCCGAATTGGCCCATTTCCCCCTATATTTTACAAGCTAGACTTTTTGTTATACAGTTTCTTAAGAGGAAATTAAAGGTCGAATAATTGATGAAATAGTGCGACACCTTCCCTAGTAGATGTATTTTCATCGCAAAAATCAGTCCTTGGTGATGCAAGTACTTGTGTGTTCGTCAAGTTCGTCAAAATTCACCCATTCAACCGATCATTTTCAAACTTTCAGGGAATAAAAGAAGGCATATTATTTTCTCCACGCTCATTTTATCAAATTGCATAGCCATATCCAAATGTACGTCTTTTCTCTTAACATTGCTCATAAGATCTTGTATAACGATTGGGCCAACTTGTTTTATGTGGGAATCCATTTTTTACTTATCTTCTGAATACAATTTACCTGCCTTAGGATGCTTCCGGATTTTAGAAGTGGAAGTAGATGCTTTGGGAGGCATTCTTTCAAGTACACCTGCCCATTTCCGATTGTCACGAACGGGGTGTTTCGCTTTCCACATGAGCAAATTGCCTGCTAAATCATGTATTTTTGGCAAACTTAGATATCTACTGCTTTTTAACTTTTTAGGGACCTCAAGTTTCAAGAATCATTAGCGACTAGCTCAAAAGACCCGTTCCCCATATTGATAGGAGATTTGTGTCTTGTCGTGATTTGTAGTTTCATCATTTTCCTGATTGGGAGGATTGGGAATAAACTTTCAAGCGAATTGAGATAGTTTCAAATTCGGCTTAAACCGATTTAGGTTTAAAAACTTTTGCCGTGTTTTTTTGGAAACCATAGTCCAGTTTTTAACCCCCTTTCGTCAGATATTCCAGAGATCGGTCGTCGATACTGCAAGCATACTGTTGTATTTTCTCTGTACTTGAATTGGTTCTCAGAACTTCCAATCAAACTGCCTGCGAACAAGGATTATGGAAAGTTATCCTACTTTATATATGTTTTCTACCAATTTATTCCACTGTTTGTTTATAGTTAAATGCACTTGCACTTCACTATTTAACAGATACCGGTTATTTCGATTACTACTTGTAATCTTCTTCAGTGTTTGTATCAGTCTGATAGTCAAGTGCATGTTCATTTAACTATATAAACAAACATAGTGGAATTAAATGGTAGAAAACATATATAAAGTACGTTCATTCCGCTAAGACCTTCGTTCGCGTATAGAAGTTTTCCTAATCAAAACTCTTCAAACAATCCTTGAGATTTTACGGAATGTGAAAGAATAGCTTTTCCTGGTGAATGCTATATGGTTCGACGATAAAACGGAAGTCCTGTTTCAGTCAGGTACAGTTTTATTCGATATCCGGAGAGAACCAAACAATACCAGACCTTAAACCAAACCCACTAAAACGGGATGAAAGAGTTGGGAGGGTTTTTCACGGGTCTGAAGATCTTTTAACAGATCAGCGGACTGATAAAAAAGTGGAAATTTACGTTCTAGCAAAGTTAAAAATTGAATTATTACCTAGTAGAACTGCAAGAGGGTGCTACATCTAAACGTTTAAATGATCAAAGACGATATATTGATGATTAGATAACAACGATTTGAGCTCGTTGAGTACGGACCAGTTTTCCAACTCTTGCGTGATACCGTCAAAGCAGAGAATTACATCTAACACCCTTTATCTGCCAGATCGTGCAAATGCTGGGCGATTTCCTATATTGAGTAGCATCAAATACATATTTGTATTTGGTAGCATCTAGCATATTATGCTTAGAGTTAAGAAGCAAACGTAAAAGGCCGAGTTATTGACGGAAGTGAAAATAAAGAGAGACTTACATTGATACTTTGGCCTTTTTCACATGTTTATCTAGAAATATCGTTGTGAGATCGGATATAAAACATGTGTCAACAGTGCTATTCACAAGTATACATGCACGAGGCATTTCACGTGATTTCTTGAACCAAATTATGGAACATGTTCCTTCTTGCATAAGGCGGGATGGATGCACAATTCTGGAGAAAATTTAGATTAGGACGTAAGTAACAATGCGAGATTCTCTTTAGGTTCTTGCCGATCGTTTCAACATATACTACTCAACTCTTTGCATAATATTGTAGTAAAAACCGTCGGCTTTCGATATGTACTGGAAAGTTAGTGCAAAGTGTTATAGTGATGTCAAAATCGAAAGAAAAAGTAGACAAAGAGAGGCTCTCAATGCTACGTCCTAATCTAAATTTTCTCCAGAATTTATTTTTCTGCTTCGGTGTGCGCGGGGTGGGTGATACGGGTAGGGTAAATAGCCTATTGATGCCCTCAGTTTTCATATTTTGAACCCGGCTAAACTGAATTTTTTTATTCATTTCGTTTATTTGATAGGCACAAATGCGTTAGCTTGGCGGTGCCAAATTCTTTTGTTTTTACATTTTGGATATGTTAAAACTAGGAGGTTGTTGAAATTTTTTTAACAAAAGAAAAAAAAGTTTACAGCTATCTTAAGGCTAAAAATAAAGTTCTATATACAAGAGAGGGCCAAAAAAAATTTTCATGAAAAAATTTAAAACAAGGGATTAAGTTTGATCTACAAGAGGGGAGTAATAGTATTCTTCGAAATATTTTACAGTTATCTTAAAACTAACAATATAGTTTAGTACACAAAAGGGGGAACAAATATTTATGAGAAAATTTCACAGACTAGGAATACAATTCTATTTACAAGATGGAGGACAAGAGTTTCAATAAAGAGTAAAAATTACAGCTATCATAAAACTAGGAATACAGAATACAAATTTGATTTTTTTAACGAAGACTTATACATGGTCAAGATATTCAGAGGGGGTCTTATTTCCACATCAGTGTAGCAGCAGTTGTATCAAGGGCAGGGAGAGAAGGCGTATATGGTGACAGGTAAAAAAGAGTAAAACTTGCAACTTTCGCGCAAATGGGAGATCAGCGAAACAAATTAGCGCCTCAGTCTAGTAAGTCGTCGAGTTCCGGATTGGCGGATGGTATTCTTCGGACCCGCGGGGAATCCTCAAAAGTCATCGGACCTCGAGTCGCTCTCGCTTCAGTTTCCTTTTATGCAGGCGGCGGCGACGACGGTTACATAGTGGCACTCTGGAGCTGATCGGTTCCACAAAGCAAGAGGAAATTTCTAAAAACAAGAAATAAAAGAGAGGGGCTAAATTTAGTTAAACTGAATTGGCTTTGCTCCTACCAAAAGACGAATGTTAGGTAAAGATTGTGGTGGGCATGGAGATTGAGCATATTCAGGAGTGTTTCAGTTTTAGATTCATAATTTTGACAGATCTATTATATAAAACTGAAAATTTTAAAACTCAGCAATCAGCAACAAATAGAACGGCGTCGTATAACAGTTTTAAATTTTAAAACAAAACTGTTCGAAATTATAAAATAAAACGCTCTGCTGGGGATGTGAATGTTTCAGTTCCAGTTCTACTTTGAAACTCCTATACAAAATAAAACGCTCTTGAACATGCCCTTAGAGCATGTTCAGGAGTGTTTCATTTTTAGATTTATAATTTTGACAGTTCTATAGAATAAAACTGAAAATTATAAAACTGGAACTTTCTGTCCCCAGCAGCAGTTTTAGCGAGTGTTCTATTCAGTTTAAAATTCATGTCTCGCCATGCCTTCAGCGTTACTGCATTCAAATTTATTTTTCCCCAGTCTATCGGTTCTAAGTGTCTGTGCTGAAAACATTGCATGTATTTAAAACACAGTTCTAAACGTGTTTTAAAATCAGCAACAAATAGAACGGCGTCGTATAACAGTTTTAAATTTTGAAACAAAACTGTTCGAAATAATAAAGCAAAACGCTCTGCTGGGGATATGAATGTTTCAGTTCCAGTTCTACTTTGAAACTCCTATATAAAATAAAACGCTCCTGAACATGCCCTTATGTTATAGTAGTTTCAGTTGGTTTCAAAAAGTTGCGATGTTAATCTATAGCGATTCTTGGTAGTCAACCCAAAAGTAATGTCATCCCTCCAGGATAAAGCACTAGTTCGTTTGTATTGTTGTATTGTTATCACTGCTTTGCAGGCATTAGTATTGTATATCAATCAAATTCGTTAGGGTATACTCAGCAGCGTTGTTTTTAATATAGGAGTTTAAAAGTGGAATTGCAACGGAAACAGTCACATCCCCAACAGAGGGTATTATTTTCTATTATTACGAACAATTTTGTTTCGAACTGGTCTATGCTGCCGTTCTCTTTATTCCATCTTTCGTAATAAAGGTTTAGAACTGTGTTTTGAATATATAGAGATTGTTCAGCACATATACTCCGGTTCGATAGATTGGGAACAATAATTTCGAATCATGTAACGACCTAAGGACACGTTCTGGTGTAGTTCAATTTTAGATTCATAATTCTGACAGTACTATAACATAAAACTGAAAATTTTAAAGTTAGAATTGACTCACCTAAGCAGCAGCTTGAGCGGGTCTTCTTTTAATTAAAAGTATAGCAAAAGCATGCAGTTATACCTGGTTTTAGGATTTTGTTATATAGTAAATTGTAACATATGGGAGAGGAAACTAAGTAACGTAGCATGTTTTTAGTGATGATTATATAATCTCCAGCCCTGAAATGAGTTGATAGTTGTGACAGATTCAAATTCATTCGCAAATTAAATTGGACGCTCTTGATTAAAGCTATATTTTTAATGTCACCGTGTTCGTGTCCTGCACACAAAGATTGTCCATAAATGACGTAGCATTTTGAGTGATTTTTAACACCTCCCCCCCTCCCCCATCGTACCATTTCGTCACAAACCTCTAAATACCCCCCCTCCCCAGGTAATTACGTAGCTTGACAGTAGCCCTCCCCCCTTGTCCCCACGAACACTTAAAAAAAAAATAAAAAACGATGTTAATTAGATGAAACGGGTAAGGTTGTGACTTCAGGTCAACCCCTATTACCCTTTAAAAAAGCTACATAGCATGACATGACCCCCTACCCCCTTGTCGTCACACATCATCACAAAATTCAAAACTCCCTCTCCCCCATATAATGCTACGTCATTTATGGATGGTCCCCAACCCTTTAATTTTTTCCGGTTCATTTTATCATTCGTCTCGCATATTTAATCTTTCTGCGAAGACTCCATATCAAGAAGACTGATATCTCTTTTCTTCCCCCATACAAACGAGAAGCGACAGAGGTTACAGCGCCTCTATTGGAAGAAGGGAGGAAGCTTTATGTAAAAATGTATATGTGTGTGTGCATCACTATGGAAAGTACCACCTTTACCCGCAAGTGGCGTTGCTGTTACTGTCTCCGGATTCTGGACAGAGTTGCCAGTCTTCTTGATATGGAGTCTTCGCTTTCTGCCTCACATTTTAAATGGACTGGCTGCATTTGACGTTAGGTTTTTTAGTATCACCATGTCCCGTTCCAGGATTTTTGAAAGCTTTTCCCTTTTAGAATAGATGATTTTTGTGAAAAACTGGAAATAGGGATCTTTAATTTGGAAAAATTGGGCCAGTTTTTCATATGTATTGATAGCGGGTGTCCTTACGAGTACACTCATATCATTCTTAAACTTTAATTATTCTTTTATGATTTTTAAATTTAAAAAAAAAATTAAATTCAACCAACAAACTGACAGTTGTCCTACTAAATGACGTATCTGCAAAAATCTCATTCGCCTCATTGTTAACCGGGACAGCAGCCCACACAGCATGATCTGGCAATGAGGTATATACAGGTATGGCAGAACACACGGTTTGCTAGTGTTGGCAACCAAAAATATGTAAACAATCCAGAAGCACAACGGGTCGACGTCATAGCGGTCACACGATTCAATGGGAGTGGAACGACCGCTATGACGAAAGCAAGTCGATTTATACTGTGATCACTCACACCACTCATGTAAGATTCATCTTACGAATACCAAAATGCCATCTTCGCCAGACCTGTATATACGACATTGATGATCTGGTACTTTTTCAATCCGCTAGCAGCCTGCCATCGCAAGTTTCATCTGCAAACTGTGGTAGATCTGATAAGGCAACCTATAGAGTCGTGCTAGTCGCATGGGTTTGGATGTGTTATCTGCATCTGCATCAGAATATGCCTTAACCCGCACACTCCTAAAGATCCCTATTCTTCGGAAATTAGGCCTCCTGACGGTATATCAACTGATTCACCATCGCGCCATCTGCGAGTCAACGCGATGTTAGAATGCTACAATTGGGTATATGAATGAAAATAGACACATTTACTTTTATCGTGTAATTCCATCAAATGACGTTATCCCTCATATGATGTTGACGCGCAGTTGCACAACAAAAACCTGTGGACATTTTCTTCTGTCAGCACGTGAGAGAGAAACGGATCGCTTTGTCCTTTCTTTCACTACGCAGAAGTGCAGCTGGTGATCACAGTGGTGCCAGATATACCGATAATTCGGAGTGTTTGTAATGTTTTCACTCGATGCCAAATTATAGCTTCCGATATATACCAAAAGTTTTTACATCAAAAGTAAATTTCTTATTCATTCATAGAATGATCTGCTGGATTGTATAACATTCCCCCGAAAACCATTCCCCAGAAGAAAAAATGCCGAAGCCTTTTCCCCAGAAACACATATTCCAGAAAATACTAATTCCTAGAAAACTGATTCCCAGAAAGTACCAAAGCCCAGAAAACTTTCACCCAGAAAGAACCAGAACACAGAAAACAGCTCCGCAGAAAGTACCAAAACCCAGAAAATTATTCTGCCGAAGATTTTTTTTCTTCTATTGTCTCAATAAATAATACGTTACATTTAGATCCTGTGTACTTAAATACTTGTTATAAGTTTGCTATTCACAGTATTTTTTAATATTTACGCATTGTGCTTAAATTTAAACGCATTAAAAAAAGATGAAAAGATCTACGGGTGATGATTATATGTTAAATGAAAGCTTTCAATTCCTATTTGATAGAAAAAATATTATAATTGGTTTTGAATCAATTTTTGCATTTAAAACGGCTTGCTCCGCATGTAGCTCCTATAGATGCAAAACCCGTACTTCGATTACATTGAAAAAAATACGTTTCGGGAAAACGAAGGGTTGGAAAACACTGCGCACAGGCACAGGCCAGATTTTCCCCTGAATTATGGACCATGCGATACAACACCCTCAATGACATACCCAGAACCTCAAACGCAATAGAAGGGCATCACAACAAATGAAATGCACTCTTAAAAGGTACCAGTGACCTTAAATTTTATGCGGTTGTGAAAGCATTCAAAGAGGAAGAGCAGGCCACGGAGATATGATAAACCGGCGTCACTGTAAAAACATGCAGGAGAAAAATTAAAAGGTTTTAATTGCCGACCAGGAAGATAGTACAACATTAAAAGATACCATTTTATCAATAGCTCTTATATTACAAAACCAAACCTGAATATTAATACTAATAAATAAGTCATCTTCAGTTAAAATACCTCAATTTCTGGAAAATGGTTTTTTCTGGGGTATGAACTTCTGGGTATTTGTTCATTCTGGGTAACGGTTTTCTGGGAAAAAATACTTTCTGGGAAAAGGTTTTCTGGTAATAGGTACTTTCGACGGAATGGTATTCTGGAGAATGGTTCTTTCTGGGGAAAAAACTTCGGTGTTTTAGTTTCTGGGGAATGGTTTTCGGGGGAAAGTCGTACAACCGATCTGCTGCTATATCCCATTACCATCCCAATCAAACCATCCTGAAATTGTTGAGGCACTCTTTGTGATTTCGGCTATGCATCAACGGATTCCGAAACCTTATTAAGCTCACAAATTTATTATTACACCTGGCCTATAATAGGGCCAAAAATGCCATCTGATACAGTTTTATTTTTGAAATAAATTCTGATAACTGCCGGTTGCGGATTACATCTTTTGATCACTACCAAAAACGGTAGTTTTTAAGAGGCGTATGTTTTGTTTTTTACCTTCTTTGGTCCTCATTCTGTTTTTTGCGCGATAAGTTATATACCACCAATAATTTTTATGTAACGGTTTTCATTATAGACTCCACACTACATAGACTTACGAATTGAGAGGGTGAAAACAGTAAAACTAACCCGTCATGAAAATGACTTCATAAAGTAGCAACGTTGAAGATCGCATAAACTTTGCATGGGCTTCCTCCGATATTTTCCGAATCGTAATGCTCATTTGGCGGAAGTTTTAGACCGATTTTTTAGTATAAGTTTTCCAATATCATATAATACCATCTAACAACGTAACTAGGTGCGTTGAAAAATTGTTCGATTTATTGGTGTTATACCGGTATTTTATTAGGTCTATGAAATATTTATTAAATTTATTGTCTTCAAATTCCGATCTGTTTTTAATTTTTTTTTATGCTTTTTGTTTCCGATCTTTTATATGACTTTCTAATATATAGTATTAGGTCTTTTTTTATATACTGATTCTTTGGAACGAAGCAAAGCTATTTATACCAATTTAACCACAGAGAGCAGACGCACAAGCTAAAACAAACTTTCCCGAAAAACCTGTGTAAACATTTAAATAAAAAATACTTTGGAAATCACCCTCGCATACAGGTTCGCATGCAGGAAAACCTAATGTATTCAAGTTTGCCCGAAATGCCTGTATAGCATTTGCTGGCCGTTTGTAGAGCCGGCTAGTGACAAGTTTCTACCTGCTGGTGACACTTCAAAACGACAGTTTTTTTTCTTACACGCGTTAAAAACTTTACTTGTGTGTCAGTTCTCAGTGATGTGACGCACTCCTTTGTAGGCTAATTATTAAAATTGCGGCATCCTCCCTAATGGCACACACTAACAGACATAACACTATGAGGGAATTCCCTCAAAAGCCATCGATCCGACCATTTTCCCAGAACACTAGCTCCACCTTTTATACGCGGTCCCAAACACTCATTTACTGGTGGGTTACCCCTCAGGTTTAGGAACAATTTTTCACTAGTGGTCTACACGCCACCGAAAAACTACCTAAAATTCAGTACTTTTGACTCAATCTCGTGGTATCGTGCAGGAAGGTAAAATTAGGTAAACCGTGTTGAAGGTAGTTTCCATTTAGCTACGGCAAAAATAATAACTCAACCTTGAGTTTAATTTACTTAAATTTAAGTTAAATTTACCTAATTTTGAGTATACCCCAAACACCTTAAAAGTACCTTACTGCACGGAAGACCTCGACTGAGTCGAATCTCTCGTTTTATTTTTGACAACACTAATAAGTGCGAAAGCGACGCACAGCTCAAAAGTACCTAAATTTAAGTTAAAAGAACTTATTCTGTAGGTTATTTTCTGGTAGCGTGTATTCTCCATATGCTTGTGCATATGTCAGTGGTGCCATAATTTCAAATGTGTCCACAGTCCGCCATATTTAAAATCACCTTTAAAGCGGACGAAGCTTTGTTTTTGAGTGTTATGTCTGTTAGTCTGTGCTAATGGGGTCAAAATAGGTTCACTACTTCAGGGATCAGCAGGTGCAAGAGTCAAGGTACCTTAGAATATTTGCTCTGAAAATTCGAAAATACAGATAAAACATAATCCAATACTTACTAACTTTAGGCATTGCTCCCTTCATTCGCATTTATTTCCTTGGCCTGATATAACACAAATACGCTAACAGGCCATCGTGACAAATAAACATACAAATGCAAAAATGATTTTCATTAAATTTTTCTACTGACATATTCCCAATAGCTTAGTGTCATTTTATTATTGATCGCTTCAAACCTTGTGTACCATACTGAATAGTGCCATCACCTTCCTTATTAAATCATCCGGAAATTATGAAATTCCGCTGGTTACTGGCTCTAAATGCAAAAACCGATTCCAAACCAATTGTTTGAGTTTGCCTTCCATTTTCAAAATTATCTATAATGTATTTCTAATAATTTGCCCGTAAAATGGTTTGCCAACCAACATAAGTTTCATATTTGCTTCACACTATTATGGCGATTTCGCTTGAACCCAGGTTCTAACCCCAACTGCTGTCAGTTCATACATTTTGACAGCAGTTGGTGTTAGAAACTGCCTCAGTTACGCTTCAAACAAAAACCACATAATATAATTACCTTATTTTTATTTATAGTCATACTTGTATCTTATAAAATTATCTGACAACGCTGTTATGCTGATCGAACTGAGCGAAAGAGCGAGCGTTATAGTGCAGCAGTGGAAGTGTGAGGAGTGTGGAGTTTTGTGAAGCATCAACGAAGCGAACAAGAGCCATCATCACTGTGTAGTAGCAGAAAGAGCAGCAGCAAGAAGAGACGGAAAAGTCTTAACACTAATCGACTTAGACGAAAAATTTTGCTTTGGCCCATGTACCGATACAAAAATGGTGAAAACAGTGTTACTACCGCAAAATATTAGTGTATTCGAGATATCAAATCATGACCGAGGCATTTGAAGAGTAAGTGTTGCAAATGAAATCCGCTGAAAAGCTTGAACACTCGGTTGGAAAAGTGTCGAGGAAAATTTTCTCCCGATCCTCCTTGTGGGATTTTGTGAGTTGAATGTGTTGGAATGATTTGGGTGCAGCAAGTGGATGTAGTGAAACGGGGGAAGCGACCAGAGCACAGCATTGCGAGGATGAACAGTGAGATGAATGAAGCAAAAGTGGAAGGAAATCAATTTGTGTGCCTTTGCAAGAGCTTCTAAGGAAAGTGAAAATTGTTAAATCCGAAGTGTTGCGTATTATTGACAGCCCCGCAACTAGGGGCAGGTGAAAAGTGGCCAACCCGAAAGGTTCCGAGGATGGCTCCTACAGTCGGATCAGCGGTGCAAGTGGAAGCCCCAAGGATGAGTTAGTGATTCCGATTTCTTGAACGGGATGTGGTCCTAGGGAAAATCGAATCAAAGTTTTTTTTCGTTGTTTGCGCTCTCGATCTCTTGCTCATTGTGTGTTTTCTGTTTGGATGAGCTGAGCTATTTGAATGAAGCTTCAAAACATGAGAAGATTCCACTGGATTCCATGTTCCTCCGACGTCGTACATACAGCAAATTTGACAGAAGTACATTCAGTGTGCGATTGATGTTTCTCACCGATTATCAAATGGAAGTGAGGATAATAAAGTTCTCTACGATAAATATTTAGTACATTTTCAAGGAACCAGAAAGTTAAACCCAGTTCAGTGAACATTTATTTTACTAGTGCTCGAGTATCAAATTGATTCTATCTTTATGCCTAGTAACTAGTCATTCAAAGAGAGACAGTAAACAGTTAAATAATAGTGACAAGCTTTTAAGAAAGCAGTAAATCATAGCATTTTTCTATTTAGAATGATGAATGGCCTATTTTTACCACTCCTGTACTCGCATACGTCGATAAAATTGTGAATGGCGACAAGCATCTATCGCAAATGCTAGCCAAGTGCAGCCAAGTATTAGCTATCCTAGTGCTAGTACCGATTCACTAGTGAGCGAATGAGTATTAGCTCATGTTCGGTCTATAAGTTAGTGGTGACATCTGAGTTTTTTATGAATGAAAAAATAAGAACTATGCGATTTCATTGAGAAAATTAGAGCTTGTCTTTAGTAGCACTTTTTATGATTCTCCTTTTCGCCTACTCTACTACTCTCACAGGCTGATAAATAATAGCACTCTCCTGCTCATACAAAATCTATCGCAGTGTGTGTTCTTCCCACCCTCGGAAAAGTTTATATTAATGATCCTATAGCTCAAGTAGTGCCGTAAACATGAATTTATTTTTAAATTCGATATTTTGATCGCCTGCTTAATGCTATGAACTTTTCCATGCTGAGTGACCTAGATGTTGTTCGCGACATTCTAGTTTCCGTCAATTGGCTATAATATATCTCTAGCAATAGCACCCACAACCTACAACTGCTGTCTCTCCTCATAGATCCCATAACGGATCTCGGGAGAATAACTATCATGAGAGAACATATCCTTATATTCTACTGATTAAAAAAGGATCAGAATGGGAAAGCTTGCTTTTGGAAATGTTCTAAAATAAAAATTATGCTAGCTACTAAATGCCACAGACACTACTATGATCTGGGGGTACAAATTGCTACATTCATGTCTACTGGTCATGAGCAAGGCCACATACTGAAAATATTAATGATCTGCAAATTTTTATGAATGAAAGAGGAAAGACCTTCAGAGAGCAGTACGACCAACTCAATTGCCAGCAACCACACAACGCAGTAGCAGAAGCAGCGAATATCATTCAGCTCTCGTTCTCTGTTACTCACTGCTCATCACTAATACCTCGCGTGCTCACGTAGGAGTATGAATATTGTACATATGACACGATATGGTAATACGGGCAATACCAACAGTTTTGTTTGCTTGATTACAATTTATATCGAGATCAACGCAGGTTAACCTTTGTAGTTTTTGCATTTCATGCATCCACGTTATTCTAATACAATGTTTGTTTGTTTTTAATTAAATTATTTTTGATATGCTATCGAAATGACTGAATGGAACAAGCGGTTCGAACCGAAGCCACATAATCGCTATATTGTGTTTGTACATATAAGGTTCCTTGGCTCCAATGGTGGTTAATTAGATTTAAATATTCGTCATGGTTTATCAAGAATATTATCCCTTATCTAATATTCTAATAATACCTAATATCGCTTTAATTTGAAGACTAGCACAGGATAAAAAAAACAACCAGTTGTACGTCATTTCCCGGATTGTCCTTTTTCCTTGTAAACCTTTCTTAAAATGTATTTGCCGGAATGATAATAATAACACACACCTCGTAGACCAAACTTTTTTGGAGAAGTCCTGCTGAGAAGTTAACGGATTTCTATAGAATTTTACCATCTCTAGAACACGAATAGTTGTTTGGAAATATTTTCAGAACTTCTTAAGGTTTTACTGAGAACGCCTTAATATGGTCAAGGCTTCTGTCTGTCACGTTACATTTTTACGCATATTTCATAAGATAAGTCAGCAAAAACGATAAAACCAGAATCTATCACAACTGCACATCATTATTAAGGTCACTAAACCGCACGTTTTTTCTACAGAAAGTTTTTTTCTATAATGAACCGTTTTCACTTTTGATACGTCTGTCACGTTACACAATTTTCGCAGTTAGTTTGGAGGTTGTCCGACTAAATTAAAAAAGTCAGTTCCGTTGGCCCCCAAATTTGAATGAACAGTTTTAGGGACCGTTCATAAAACACGTAGACCAAAATTTGAGAATTTTTAACCCCACCTCCCCCCTAGTAGACTTTAGTAGACTTTTACCAACCCCCCCCCCCCCCCCCCCGTCAAAAGTCTACGTAGACTTTTAATTTTTTTTATTCGCAGGAAATGTGAATTTAGCAAGAATGTTATAATTATAATGTTCAAATAAAAATTAGCGTTCAGATTTATTTCAAGCTTTTTGAATATTAAAGAAAGGTTTTTTCACATTGGTTTTTTGTCTATGATTGATCAAATCAATTAATACCGATTCAAGGTGCTTTCCAACGTTTGTGTAGCGGAATACTTCTTTTCAAGGTTAGTCACTCAAATATATGTAAAAAGATATATTGCTATAACTAGCTTAAATTTTGGCCGAAGTGCGACCTACACCAACAATGCAGAATTTCTAAACACTTTTTGAGCCTTACTGGTGCATTCAAAATTGTTAAATTATAAGAATCAATTACAAATTAATACTGTCAATGTGTACTATCATCTAGACTAAAATAATAAACAAAACATGCACACAAATTTCACTTTTCGTGAACAAATTTCAATATTTCTAAGATAATAAGATAATCTAAATTGCATTATTTGATTAAGGGAACGAAGCTATTGAAATCTTCCCAAAAATATTTATATTTCTTATGTAATCAATAGTCGTATCACCTTAGCAAAGTATCAAAGTTTAACTCCGAATATTTTCGAAGATAAATATAGTAGAACCGGTTTGCACGGAGTTGCATAGGGCCAAGACGTAAAATTTAACGGGCGTTTAAAGATTGAAATCAGTGTAAATGATTGCAATAGAAACTTAACTCGAGTAAACACTTTGTTGTAGTAGAAGTTTAACTACAATACTGCTTTAACCACCGAAATTAATAATTAAAAAATTAAAAAAAAATCTACTTTTTGTTAAAAATCGGATTTTTTGTTGTTACAATGCTTAGCTTTGACCATTTTTTAACTTTTTATGGTTCATGCATTTAACGTTCCGGAAGTCGCGCTTATGGCACACTGAACGAGCAGCTGCTGGTGTCCAAAGACGATTTCGCCAGATTTTCAGAGCAGCGTGCACTCACTGCACTAGCGTGACTGCCGGAAGGTTAATGGTCCATGCATGTCTGCTAACTAGGGGTGTCTCAGATGATTTCACAGTCAAAATCTTCCGTCGAGAGGAATGAATTGGGCGATCGTCTTTAGAACTGTCATTTTGTATTATTCCTAGATCAAAACTATATCAAAATATACGCAAGAAACAACGTGTGAGGTTGTCCGAAAAAAAATCGTGGATTCTGGATTGAGTGGTCGCTTAACGAATAGTTACCTCAATAGTGTACTAGCTTTGAAATTTCTGCATAAATACTGAATAGACCGATATTTTGAATACAACTCTCTTTAAATCCCATTCATAATTAGTAATACGAGAATAACAAAAAATAAAAGTCTACGTAGACTTTTTGAAAGACCCCCCCCCCTCCCCCTCGTAGACAAACGTAGACTTTTCCCAGACCCCCCCCCCGTCCCTCCTATGAGTCCACGTGGTTTATGAACGGCCCCTTAAGATGAAGCTGGGAAAACAAGGAAAAGTTTGAAATATAATTTTTCTGAAGAAAAACTTTGTTTTCGATTTTATGGAGTATTCTCAATGATTTGTCACGTTACAACCAGAATCTGTCTCGTTACAGTTCTGAAATTTATTTAAGCAAGGATAACAAGACAGTCGTACACAAGACATCCTTGGTCTAAAAACTGAGTATTAACGGGAAATTTCATGTTTATTTTGAAAAACATATTGGTTTTGATGAACAAACGTGAATAACTTTTGAAAAGGTCATAATTTCACGAAGTAACATATTATGCCGAAAGAAAATCTAAAATAACTTGAAAACATCTGCATTTTGAAAGACAATTTTTCGCGACCATTTTGAATTGAAAAACCATTTTGAAATACATTCTAATACTAAATTATATTAAGAAAAAAATTAAATTAAAATTAAAAATTAAAAGAATTTTTGAAATATGTTAAAATTATTTATTGTTATTTTCTTTATAATGCAATTATATTTTAAACTTTGCAATTAAATTTTAAACGTGTTATGTCTTTTGCGTTTGATATTTGTGATTAATTTATTAAAAGAACCTATTTTCAATACTAGATATTTTTGTTGAAAAAAAAAATCAAAATATTTCGGTAAATTTTTCTTAAGAACATTTTGCTTCGAAATGATATTTAGTTCCCGCTGATTACATGCACCGAGCTGCAAATTTTTAATAGTTTTTGTTCGAAGCTCCTCTTTGTCGATTGCAGCAAAACGGATTTCATTCGATGACCTGCCCATTTGGCTTCGAACGCGAACTGAACCGATCACAGACGCACCCCGAAAAAATAAAAAAAACCCGCTTGGTTCGTGCCGGTCTCCAGTTTCCTGTCCGTTTGCTGGGAAAGGGTCACTACGCCGAGCGTATCGGTGCCGGAGCACTCGTCTACATGGGAGCAGTGAATATCCTGCCATCGTATTGTAGCTGACAGGAAATGTTGCCCATGGTACCAAATAGATTAAAAGAAGGCTTGCGAAACTTAAAAAGCATCTCATCGTTAAGACAAGTAGAGATGAGGAAACTGAGTGTCTGCGGATGTCCTCAAGGTGGTGTGCTGTCACCACTTCTATGGAACCTTGTCGCCGATAGCTTGTTGAGAAAACTAAATGAGCTTGGGTTTCCGACGTATGGTTTCGCCGATGATTATCATATAATGATCACCGGTATTTGCATTAACACACTTTTTGATTTGATGCAACAAGCCTTATGTGTTGTTGAGCGGTGGTGTCTTCATGTTGGACTATCAGTTAATCCAAATAAAACCTCAATGGTGCTTTTCACGCAACGAAGGATTACAACCGGAGCTCGTCCATTGCAGTTTTTTGACTCTGAAATTATTGTCGAAGATCAAGTTAAGTACGTTGGGGTAATTCTCGACTCAAAACTTAATTGGACAGCTCACATCGATTTCAGGATCAAGAAAGCTTGCATGGCCTTTGGCCAATGTAGACGGGCTTTCGGCAAATCTTGGGGACTCAAACCCAAGTACATTCAGTGGATCTACAAATTGTTAGACCAATGCTGCCATACGGGTGCCTTGTTTGGTGGCAGAAGGGAGGAGTCATGACAATCCAATCAAAGTTAAACCGTCTTCAGAGGATGGTCTTGATGGCGATGACTGGTGCGTTCTCGACAACACCTACTGCTGCTCTCGAGGCACTCTTGAACATAAAACCACTACATGTGTTTCTGAAACAAGAAGCACTTTCTTGTGCATACCGTCTTAAGGTTACTGGGCTCTGGAACAGTAACCCAATAGATCGTGTAACTAGCCACACAAGACTGTGGCCCCAAATGGATGTAGTTTTCCTTCTAAAACTTTCAATGTGAGAATTCCTCTTCGTGAGGAATGGCTGTTTTCCTTACCCCTAACCTTACCACTTCCCCAATCCTTCCCATCAGGAAAATGATGAAAAGACGATTCTTGGCAAGGCACAAATCTCCGATCAACATGGGGAACGTGCCATTATAGCCAGACGCTACTGACTCCTGATTCCTGTCCGTTTGCTGGGAAAAGGTCACTACGCCGAGCGTAGCGGTGCCGGAGCACTCGTCTACATGGGAGCAGTGAATATCCTGCCATCGTATTGTAGCTGACAGGAAATGTTGCCCATGGTACCAAATAGATTAAAAGAAGGCTTGCGAAACTTAAAAAGCAAACTTTCTTTCTGACACAATGAAAAAACTGCCCGGGCGACTAATTTTTTTGCATAAAGAATTGGAATTGTTTTCACTACGGGCCATTGCTCGAATAATTCTTCATTACTGCTGTGATGCTGGCTGCTAATACGACAGTTAAGGTGAAGCGATGCCAAAATCATAACAAAGGCTCGACAAAGTAAACGAACAATCGATAATTGTGAAATATGAACTTCATTCATTATGAGTTCATTCGTGTCGTCACGCCATCTTGTAGAATTCAAAATGCGTCTTTCCCTCACCATCCATTTAGTGGCAAGTGTTACCAAACGCATTTTCAGATTTTTATCAGTAACATTCCTACAAAATTTACAAGAAATGTTACATATATCAAAAAAGGAAAATAGTTGGCAAAGGAGATTTAATTTTTTATCACAATTATCATAAAGAATCGCTTAACTCAAATGTTGCATATCATTAGATTTGAATTAACGTCCCAAAGTGTAGTCACGACACTCCGGTTTGTATACCGCAGACCCACCCATATATTTTATAATGAATAATTAAAATATTCCTCGCCCAAATCACTTTTTATCCGAAATTTCTGATAGGTTCACGCTTAACTTTTTCTGTCGAATCTCAGTTTTTCGCATCTTTTGCCGAAATCTCAACAGCTGAGATTTCAATAAACAATTTTTTTTGCTGAGATCTCAGTAAAATTGACATTTGACAGCAAACAAATCTCATTATACTGAGATATCAGTTTCTAAATTTGGATACACCGCTATTATGAAATTGCCGAGCTGAATTGAATGTGTACCAAACACATGTGAAGTACCGGCTTCTTATGTATTCTAGATTTCACCGGTTATGTTGCAGACACTACCCTTCCATCTTTTTTCGACGCTTTTTCAGTTCAACCTTAACTGGAAGTAAGAATTTTTTTGCGATATTCCCCTCTTAATTTTTTTGTAATTTTAAAGATTGTAAAAATGTCAGATTTCTCCTTCTTATAGTCACAGACAAACAGACGTAACACTAGATGAATTTTCATCGCCCACAGAAAAAATGGTCGATTTAAATTATGAACAATGCGCCATCTCACCGAGCGTGGCGCTTGTGAAGCGATTTTGACGATTTCGTCCCCGCAAGCACCCGAAAACCAAGATGAAGGGAAAGAAAGGTGGGAACATTTGTCACTTTTGAATGTATTAGTTTTATGCACGTCAAGTTGAACATGGCGTCCGCGACCCATAAAATTAATAAACATAAAGATCCTACCGAGCATCCTGATTCTTTGGCGCAAGATGAAAAGAGAGAAAGGGCCGAACTTCACCACAGATCTTCCGATTCGAACACTTGGTAACACTTTTTTATCTCGAAACTACCGATAAAAATAATCATGACTGAACCGATTCAAAATCTCTGGCCACAGAAAAGTCCACTACGTTATTTGTTTATATTTTTCTTTTTCATACACGTTTGTTTTATCGAAGAAAAATGTCAACAGTGATTATACTTAGAACAATGTTGCCGCCTGTACCGTCTTGCCTGAAAACCAGGAGGGTGTCACTCCTGTCATCCGCTATTGAGATATACAGACTTTGACAGTAGTCCACATATGTGGGCCTAGCCGGCTCTAGGCCCATGTCGCCCGTGCAATAGCATTGGGTTGTTTTGATTTCAACAAAGGCAGATGTTGGCTAGGACAAAATGGCTTCCTAGCAGGGGCCTGCTGAAAACATTACCGCCATTATATTATGTAAACCAGAAATGTGAAATGTATTCCTGTCGAAGTGTCTAAGGCAACAATTGTTCAAAATCATCTCGTAGTTTCCTGCACGATGTCGATCGATGAGCAAATACATTTTAGGATCTTGCCAATTTAACTGGTTCGGTGTAACGATGTATGTAATAGTTTAGAATTTGTCGTTGCCTGGAACTGGCAGAGAATTTCAACGTTGGCGGGGTGCAAGAGCTACGAGAACTAAAGATACGCTCAGACCATATTCAATCTAGATATATTGATGCTGATTTCGTTTTTAGAATCGAGTCGCTCTAGGTTCGCTCTGTGCTGTCGCTTTTGTATGGATTTTGTAAATATTAAAGCGAACCTAGGGCGACTCTGATCTAAAATCGAAATCGGCATTAATGATCAGGCGCGACCCAACAAGCGATAAAACATCAAGTCGTAGGATTATTATGAATGATAATAACTACATATTTAGGTTGCGCGAGGATATAGCTCCGTAGAAGACTAACATATCGAGGATACTTGTCACTCAAGATAGAAGCAAAGATTTCGTTGAAAGGGAAAGTAGTGTCATGTGCTCGTATGCAGGATCATCGAGGCGAACCATCAGTTCAGAATTTTAGAAAATCAAATTCTCCCATAGCCTACATACTTAGTTTTCATTTACGGAAAACTAAAAATGAATCGTTGATGCGGATTGATCTTGATATTGGCAAGGAAATTTTAAGGGGTTGTGTCTCCGCGATCTAGATCTAATGATAACCTCGATAACACAGCCAGCTTAAAAATAGGCTACATAGCCTTGTTCTTATAGTAAAAGTAAACGCCAGTCTGAAAAATAAAATAAAGATTTCCTGATGCCTCCGGGATTCCAAAACAGCGACGGCAAAGCAGAGTAAATAGAGACAAAAATCAATCATACGACCAATTAACGTCAAGAATTAATTTCTTCACACGAAAAGAAAAACAATTTTGGCATTGCCTGATTTCCCGTCAAAATAAATGGTTGAGTTGTGTTTTAAAAATGCAGACGTAGCTCTGCATTCTTTAAATTTGTCAATTGCAATCATTATGCTATGGAAATTGAAGTACGTGACATAGGTGATTTTTCTATTTTGCTTTTCAAATTTAACAACTGCAACAATGCTCCTACCTTTCATCTACTATTTTGCAGTTGACAAGAGGTGTGGGTATTGTTGCCAGGTCTCCGGTTGAAAAAAAAAAATTCCCGCGGTTACCAGATTCACATTTTGTGCAATATTTTAAACAGATGTCGCTAGTACACCGTGGGCGATGACTTTTTTTTAGATTTTTTTTTTTCGAGCTGTTATGTCTGTTTGTCTGTGTTATAACTATGAATAGTTTTAAGGAAATATTTTTGGGATATTATTGAATTTTTTCTGCACCTTAATTTTTATGAAATTTCTCCCTTTGCATATGAAATGATCTCTGAAAATATTCTTGGACTTTTATTGATATTAAGTCCTACTAATATGTTTTACAGTGTACTAGTTCTTGTGGATTTTAAAATTTTTGATGGTTATTAGAAATTTTATAAGATTTTAATTTCTTTTGAGCATTAGCAAGTCATCGAAAATATTTTAAATTTTTTATTGATTTAAATACAATTAAAAAAAAGTCAAATGAATTTGTTTCTATAAAACTCGCGAATCCTTTCAATTTTTTAAATTACGGCTTTCTTTAAGATTTTGCCTTAGTTTCGGCATAAACCATTTTTTGGAACTTTATTGATTTCATATAAAATTACACATGTATGAGATTTAGTTTTTTTTATCAACATTATTTATTTCTTGATATATGGTAACAGTTCCCTGATTCATCTTAGCAGCTCTATTCATCCCACTCATTTGAACAAATAAGTTACAAAAGTGTCGGCTGTCTCTGTTTTACGCATTAGTTTAAATGATAGGAGGAATAAGGGTGCGTTGTACTCGAGTTTTCACTTTGCTCAAACGCGAGTATTTAAAATTTTCCAGCCCCGATCTTTTGATGTTTTATTTCTTAGGAACGGAATAAAGATGTTAAAAGCTACACTCTTAGAAAAAAATGAAATTTACATTTGTCGTAAACAACGTAACGACGTATTTTTCCATCCGATATTGGGATTTTACATGCTATGATATGTAAAATTTAATATTGTGACTCTTTTGATGTAAAACTTAGGCTGAATGACCTACACCCTAAACTCGGCCGTAATACTTTTACGGTAATAAGAAAAAATGCTCTAATTACAAGACGTTTAATACTAAAACGGTCGCAACAAAAAATTCCCCAAACGGGAATACCAACACATTCAAATCTTCTCTGCATCGCACTCATGTTTCATCAGTTCCACAATAAATATTAACGCGTTGGATTATCTGAAAGTGTGTAGCACTTCGCTTGTCATTGTATTGCGCTTGCGCATCAAGCGAAGCAAACACAATGGAGATAAAGACGAGTTTCGATTTTCTCTACACGACGCGTTCCATATTTGAAGATCGGCTCAAACTCGGCTAGCTTCAAAATACAGTCAGAAAAAAACCGACTCGAAATAGTGGTGGGGTATTTCGGTGGGTGTTGTTTTAAAATTTCCTTTCCATCATGGACGTCAACAGCAAGGTAGCGACGGCACAAAACATACACAGTCCTTCCCGTCGTGTACGGGAAGCAAGACCTACGGTTTGGATCCACGCATCCAAACCCGGATCCAGACACTTGTCTGGATCTAAACGCCAACTCTGGGCCTGGTTCAGGTCCGGATCTGGTAAAGGGGAAAAGGGGTTGGGCTGAATCCAGGGACTGGTCCGGCAGACGGCGCCGGTGGTTGTGTGGTAAGCGTGACCGCCACTCATTCCAGTTTGCCTGGGTTCAATTCCAGCCGAGGTCGTTGAAATTTTTCTGAGGTGAAAAAATCTGTGGTCACGTCTTCCTTCGGAAGGGAAGTAAAGCCGTTGGTCCCCGGTCTATGAGTTTGGTGGATCGATATCTAGTCCAGTCACCTCTCTGGCGTCGGTAAAGAAGAAGTAGATCCAACTTCTCTACTCTTACTAACAAAAATATCCTCCTTCTGTGATACTTGTGGAGTGCGCAGTAGTATATACGGCCTCTAGCAAAAGTACGTATCGGACCTAACACTTCCTTCCCTTTCCTTCCGCGATCTACGTTCGGGCCTGGCCGGCGCCGGTATTGATCAATAAACACTTTAGGATTTCCAGGAGTTGCACATTGAAAGATGTTTCGCTATTCCCAAGCATAATTATCTACTGATTCCCTGTGCAACTTCAGCTAGTCCAGATCGAAAACGGAGTAGCAGCCAGGGGTGGTCGCACAAGCTCAAGCTGGGCTGAATCCAGGGACTGGTCCGGATCCGGGTGCTGGTTCATATCCGGGTACTGGTCCAGATCCGGGTGCTGGTCCGGATCCGGCAACTGGTCTGGATCCGGGAGAACCGGGTTTGGGAACAGGTTCGGATCAGGAACTGTGTCGGATCCAGAAACAGCCTATACTTTTTATTTCACTGTCCAACCTACCCAGTAAAAATATTCCGGCTGGTTTCTGCCAATATTGGGACAGATTCCAGTTTGAATTGGGACAGAAATTCGCCACAGTTCCGGTTGGTTTGACCCGATACTAACACTATCATAGAAATCGACCGTATTATCCTACATGCGCAGAGAGCCAAGGTGAACACATACTGAAAAAGTGTTTGGTTGTGTGATACACATACATGAACAGCAACCAAAATTCGTCATTCCACCGTTTACTACCATTGCGGGAATATGAGTTGAATACCGCAATGCGCAATTGCGTGGTCTGTTGTCGAAAAGACAATAGAATCTTATCCAAAAGTAATAGAAACGTACCCGTCGGATTTAGGGTGTAGGAAAAGCCGAACAGCTCACATTTTTACATTATTAATTATATGTAAATTTATGTGAATTGACGTAAAGACGTAAAGTTACACGACTTTTTTTACTGTGTATTTAAGTGCAATCAAGTGACAGTTCGCTGAGTTATCAACTAAATAGTGTGACATCCTGACTAATTATTAGTCCAGGTGTTTGCGTTTCGACTTCGTCTCTTCAGAACCACGGTACTTGACTAATGCACCGGGCTGACGCTAAATCCAAAATTGGAAACACTAATTGTGCAAACACCACACGACTTCTAGTTTACGATGTCCCGTAGGTGAAGATGTTCTGTTTGCTGATGAGACCTACTGGAATCGAACCTTGTTTTCAGCTAAGCAGGCTGACTAATGAGTTGAATAATGGTTCGTCTACTCTATGTCAAAATAGGTCTAAATGCTAATATTTTCAAAAGTTTGAATCCCATGTTTACTTCATATTTCAATAGTACATACAATTACCGAGAAATTTCGTGTAATGGCATTCCGGGAAATGACGTACAATCAACGTTACCACCTACCAAGTCATGATTAAGTTAATCCGATCTAACGTCCGGCACTAATGATTCTCCCTATCGAGACGAATTAGGTTGTACTCGATTTTTTGCATAAATGTGCACATACTTTGGTGTTTCGGATTCTTCTCGTCGGTAGCTAACAGACAGACCGATTAGGCCGTTAACTAGAAACTAAATCCAAAAAGATGGGTAGGTAGTGTCAGAGACATAACTGAAGTGAAGTAGAATACACTTGGCTGGTGATTCGAATGCTGAAATCTTTACTATCTTCGGCACCAGGTTTCTCTGCAGTAACCCTGCAATTGTCACGTCGTCGCTGTTGTGCTATCTTATGACAAGCGCCATTTAGCACATTTCGAGAAAAACGATTTTTAAAGTTTGAGAATGAATATCTTGAAACTTATAAATGGTAAAAACAATTCAAAGAAAACAATTAATGCTTCAATCTATTCTGTATTAAACTCTCAAATATCATGAAGTTCGGTTGAACATGTTGCGAGTTTTCACTATAAATGTAAACAAAAGTCGCACTCACACGTGTCGTAGGTGTGTATTGATGGCAAAATTTGTATGGCGTGTCATAATTGTGCATGGAAAATTTTCCATAGAAAAAAAGCATCAATTATTAACTTTTATTAATATCTTCGGCTTTATTCGGCCTAGAAACAATCGATGAGATGCATTTTGAAGGAAATTGATCAAGCAATCTAGAAAAAATAGTAATTTTTAATTACAGTGTTGCCAAACATGAAATATTGCCAATTTAAAAGTAAAACTGCATATTTCTCGCAATACATGTATTTTTATTTTAAAAATTATTATGCCATTGTGTTCCTCAGACATTTTTACATACAAAAACATCTAAAACTTCTACATTACTTAAGCGAATCCCAAGATACAGTGATTTAAAGCAAAAAACTGACAATTTCTCATCACTTTTTTCGCTATAACTCAGTAACCAAGCAAAATTTCAAAATTCTGAAAACGCCATTTTGTAGAGAATTTTCAGATTAGTAATGTTGCATATCTAACTCAGTTTACCCCTAAAATGGCGTTTGTCATAAGATAGCACAACAGCGACGACGTATGATAATAACCGACAACAAATGTAGTACCAGGACATTACTTTTAACGCGGCATTCCACTTGTAGAGCAGTGAACTTCGCAAACAAATAAGTAAATTGAAAATCCCGTTATGCACATGTTATACAATTACTCTGGTTCTACGAATCGTTATAAAACTGTGTTTATAGCAGCATATACGATGATATGTGAAACGTTTACCCAGTTTGCCCCGAGTATCAAACCATCAGCAGAAAGTGAAACTTCAATAGACCAACATAATCTCCTTCACACAACGCTACAAGCAGTGCTATTTAGTGATGTATTTTTTTACTCGAATAACGCAGATAATCGATTAATCTCTGCAATAATCGATTAATTATTAATGCAAAATTAATAATCGATTAGAAGCTTTCGGAATAATCGAGCAAATCGATTAGCTGATATCAATTAATCGACAACATAATTCATGAATGGTATGTGCAAACATGAAAACCGCAGAACAAAAAATGCAAGCGACTCAAAATATCAAAATAGACCCCGAGACCTTTTTTCGGTTGAAAAACTAAGATTTACAACCGAATCAATTATTGATTTTAATCGATTAACTTGGTCGATTACTCGAATCAATAAATAACGCTCTCGAAAATTACTCGATTAACGAAAAATCGACTATTTGCAAAAATCAGACATCACTAAGTACTAACCAAATCGTCAATCGCACCCGCACTACCGCTTGTCAGAAGAAAATTAATCAAAGAGCACACTCCAATGTACACTCCAGTTACTGGTATTTCAATTATGTGTAGCGTTCTCAAATAAATTCACCACGGCGCACAGTGGCTGGAGACTGGCCAAAACCTCAAAAATTTATTTTTGAAGTATTGATATTTTATATTTTTCCTAAATTTCTCATGTACTGAATGATGTATATTCAAAATTTTATGATCATTGGATAAGAACACGATTTTTAACATGAGTTCAAACGTAGCAAAGTCTGAACTTTTTAATAATTTTCATTTCCTAAACCACCATTGATCTGTTCACTTCAAATGCATGTTGCTCTTTTGATTTTGGTCCGATTTTGCAAAATTAGTTTCATTGTGTAGAGGAACGAAAGAGCTTGGTTAGTGAATAAAATACATTTGGTAAATTTGCTTGGAACTATGACTTTTTCGCTTAAATATTTTTGAGGTGGTCGGATCAAAAATCCTTTTTTCACTAATGTATTCAGTACAAATTTCGGAATCATTTCGGAACAGTCACATAGTATACATTCTATGGGAAATAACCTCTACTTTTCGAATATCATGGTCTCGTTCTGCGCCTAGGTGCGCAAAAAGGTTTAAGGAGATTTTGAAGCTTTGTTGCTGATATGGAGGCGCATGGTGCTTTGTGTAAAATAGTTAGACAATCTACAGTAAACCAACACGTTATACAATAGATTTAAAGTAGTGTTCTTCATTTTTTATGATATTGCTGACATTGGTGAACAGAAACGGAAAATCTATCATGAAAACGGGATCATAGTTATAAGAAAGATTCAATGACACTGTATAGAAAAATACATTCAATATTTTACGTCTTTTGACATCAAAAATGAGCTCAGCACCTAAAAATTAGCTTAAATTGTGATTTTCAGCCAAATTAGGTAACATTTGAGGTTTTGTCCGACTTTTGTTTGAAGACCCGCCACTGTGCGGCGCGCTCCAGAGTGCACTGCGGTGGGTGTATTGTATACACTGGAGTCCAGTATAAACACTAGACTGGTTCAATTTTTGACTTTTAGCTCCACCAGGCTCTACTGATTCCTTTTATGGCCCTTAGTAATTGTGCAAATTTTGGTACCGATTGGTTGTATCTACGGACCCTCCAAAAATTTCACAGTTGATTAATAATAAAATCCACTTGTTTTGAAGTCATGCTGCTTCTTTAGTTAATAACTTTTCTCAGCGAATTTTCGCAATTTTACAATGTTCCACGAATGTATTCAGTAGAAGAATACCTTTAGAAATATATAGTGTTCTCATGATTTGATTGATGAGGTGATTTTTAAAAATTTATTTTCAATTTTAGCCGATTTTCCATGCTAATTTCCATATAAACTTTGAAATTTAGATCTAGACACAGTAGACACAACCGATCTGTACCAAAATTTGCACAATTACTAAGGGCCATAAGGGAATCAGTAGAGCCTGGTGGAGTAAGCTAGATCGTTACGTAACATGTTTTCACTGAACAATTTTTTTTTTCGAGGAATTTGTTACGTATTCGGGGAGGGGGTATAGAGAAATTTGTGACAATTTGTTACATGGGGGAGGGGGAGTCAATTTTGGGCAATTTTCGCGTTACGTAATTTATGAATGGTCCCTTATTTAGCTTCGAAAGAGAGCGTTCTGTTTTTTCTGTGGTCTGCAATCATTGTATGGAACCATCCATAAATGACGTAGCATTTTTGGAGTAATTTTAAACACCCCCCTCCCCCATCGTAGCATTTCGTCACAAACCTCTAAATACCCCCCCTGGTAATTACGTAGCTTGATGATAACCTTCCCCCCTTGTCACCGTAAAATCCTTTAAAAATTCTTTTCTATTCCCCTTTAAAAAAGCTACGTACATGACCCTCTACCCCCCTGTCGTCACACATCATCACAAAATACAAAACTCCCCCCTCCCCCATATAATGCTACGTCATTTATGGATGATCCCTATGTATGCAACTGGCGCGCCTGTACATCATTGAAATGGCGGCAGTCATGGAATATATTGCTGACGCTGACGAAATGTAGCAACTACTACGAGGTCAGAAAGCAAACTGACGATTTTTCTTATGTGCCGCTTTTATAGTACGTCTCGGTTCATTGGATGGTAAAGAGACAGTGCTAGCAACGCTCTCCGTTTGGTTGAATTGTACGACCTATCAGCGCAGATAATTACCACTTTCACAAAATACACTATTCTCGTTATTTATAGTAATCGTAAATTTTGCAGAATCAAATACAATATACATGCACAAATTTGCGATCAGATAGTGCAAAAATATAGCGATTTCGATCAGTACAACATACAGTCAGGGCTGCCACTATTTTTCAAAGAAAATCTGGTAATTCAACTAAAATTGTCTGGAAAAATCTGTCACTTGACAGCGACCTCATAGTCATCGAAATTTGACATATATTTTAGTCTTCATAAAACGTGCATCAATTTCAAAATCTGGCAGAATGAGAGGTTTGTCTTTTTGTCTGAAAGCTGCATAAAACTCTGGCTGTGCCAGATAAACCTGGCATAATGGCATCCCTGCATACAGTTCGAATTTGAAGACTGGGAAAATATCTCAGCAGAAACATTGAAACGGGACCCCTATATTGAAACGTTATAGAAGTATTCTACTTCAAAACGACCCGCAATTTATTTGTACGGTTGAAACGACTGGTCGGGACTGATGTTCCTATTGTTACACAAGCTCAGATTTTACCGATGAGGACCAAACTTTGTTTTGGTAGCACGTCAATGTGGCAATATGCTCATTTTTACAATTTGGATTAAACTCCAATTGGTGCATAACGGTCGACGATATCTACTTCGGATTGGTTGGATGGATCACAAACTCGAATATAATAACTATCGGGGCATAACGATCCCCAATGCTGCATAAGCTACTCTCCCGTGTAGGGGAATGTGATCGGTTGTCGGCACGCTTTTGTTTATTGCTCACAACATTACTCCAATAGCACAATAGAGGAACATAAGCATAACAATGGAAAACTAGAGGCCTTAGCTAATAACTGGGGGAAAAAATTTAATTTATTCTGTCAACTTGAAAAGTATGAATGAAAATCGTCAGAAATCAAAGGAAAAAGAAAATTTATTCATGTTAACATTTTGAACATCATTCTTCATCAGAAGCACAATACGCGTGTTTGTGAAAAACTTGTGCGAATATTACATACTGCTAATGCACTGACGAATCGCTTCATTGCAATTGAATTAGTTTCAGGCAGTCCATTTTTTGACTAAAGCTTCAGACAAATCTGGAGAGGCTATGGAATCAAAGCTCGACATTTTAGAACACTAATCGCTTCTAGTTATCTATGGAACGAAAAAAAGACAAATAGCTACTATTTTATTACCTAAATTATCTCACTATCACCGTAGAGTGTTATGTTTTTGCCAAACTCAGTGCGCACTGCTCTTCCATGGCTTTAAAAGAAAGTTTTACATTTTCACATTTGAGTTTTATCGATTTAATTAGGAGTAGTATTTCACTTCTCCGGCTAAGTGCCAAGCAGTGCAGTAAAATTTCATTTCATTCAATCGAAACTGAATGAACGCAGTCAATCAGTCGTCTACGGTAGCATTCATATTCATTTAACGCATCAGTTGCTGTTGATCTGAAGCTCGGTTCATGGCTCTTCACTCACCGTCGCTTTCAAATGAGTCGCAATTCATAGTCAAGTGAGCACCAATCAAATGAGATCCGGGTAAGCCTAATACAACAAGAGACAACTTGCTTCGTGTTTTTGGTTATTGCGAATCTTTTCTAAAATCCACATCGAGACATTTCAGCCATGCGCCACCAAGCCGTGCGCCGAATTACACGCATGTTCACTTTGCATTAGTGCAAGCAAACGGTTTGACCTTTATTTTTGGTTTGGTTCGCACTCATTTGCGTCACATATAGCAACAAATCGACGAAACGCTAGTTTATCTCGGGATAGGCAATATCTTGCCTTTCTTGTGCCAGGTGACAGATGAGTGTATGCAGCTAGCGAGGTTGGCACTTAATAATGACCGTTTTATTAACACACATTTCGCCAAAATTTATCTGGTACTAATCAATCCAACATTTTTATCACATACTTCATGTTTCTAGCAAATTTGGCCAGCATAACAGCCTATTCACCAGAATAAATTTTGCAACAAAAATATAATAGAGATGAACGTACTACCAAACACGTTTTTCATTGCAACCATTTCCAACAAGCTGTTATTACTAGATTCATTATTTTTTGTCTGAAATCTGCGAATTTAAGAAATTTTGAAAAACATTATGACAGCCGCAGTATGATATCATTATTGTACGAAGCTGTCAAGCTGAAATCAAATATGTAATTCAGCAATTTTCTTTGCACCTCTACCAATACTTTCCTGTTCCGATGACATGGTAAAGGGGTAAAACACCCACACTGGTTCTATAGGAACACATTACGAGCACAGTCTACAGACACGAGAATAGTCGATGTTCTCTATCAGAAATAATTCGTAAAGATTTTGCTCGACATGAATGCTATAAACAGGTCATATCGATGGTGGGTTTATTGATTTGAAGTAACCAAAAGTTGTTATATTGGATTGATTGCAAAATGTCTTTAATCATCAGTTTCCGTCATCTACTGACCAGACTTGTAAAAGCAATATAGATATATCTACACACCAAAAAATTCTGAATTTTATCGTTGACGTAATTCCAAAATTGCCACAATCTAACAAACCGTAATTGACGAAGTGACGAAATATAACAGTGCTCTTTTTAATTTTACATGGAAGGTGTACTTTCCATGCGCAGTGCCATAAAATTACACTCTTCAACATTTTAAACAAACGCCATATGTGAAGTAAAACTACGTGACTCGCAAAATTCAACGACATGTAAAATCTGAATCAACCGTAAAACCATGTCATTTTTGATGCTCGTATATGTCATGGTCAGGAGACGTAAATTTACACGATTTTTTCTAGGTGTGTAGTCAAACATGCCAAATGGTCCTAAGTGCAAATGACAGTTTCTCTTTGTTTACTTTCTCTTTCGCTAATAACTCGGCAGTTTATACGTTTGTTACTCAACTCTTAGCAGAATTAACTAGTCGACATCAGAGTTTTTCGATATATCCTGAAACAATATTGAAAAGTTTTAAGATGACGCCGTAATAATCGAAAAAGAAAGTAAACATAGAGAGGCTCTCATTTGTACTTAGGACCATTTGACATGTTTGTCGAGATATATTGATTATGGGTTTTGCTTTAGTGGTTACCGGAAACCGCCATCTTTCTTTTAATGATGGCCTAAATTCATAAATTCCGATGTTTTATGACTACTTTAAATGATACCCATATTGATAGTTGTGTTCACTGTTTCTTAGTAACCAAAGGCCATCATCTTGGATTTTAAAATGGCCTCACCTCCTTTTAAATGGTATCCATGTTGCCCTCATCTCTGATTTTAAAATGACTTCAACCAGCTAGCTTGAGCTTGAGCTATACCTTGTGCGACCGCCCCTGTCTACCACTCCGTAATCGATCTGGACTAGCTGAAGTTGCAAGGGAATCAGAAGGTAATCATGCTTGGGATTAAAGTGTTTATTGATCAAAACCGGCATCGGCCAGGCCCGAACGTAGATCGCAGAAGGAAAATTCGTCCGATACTTGTTTTTGCTAGAGGCCGTATATACTACTGCGCACTCCACAAGTGTCACGGGAGGAGGATATTTGTTAGTAACTAGATATCAACCAATCAACTCATGGACCGGAAATCAACGGCCTTACATACCTTCCGAAGGAAGAATTTTCACCTCAGAAAAATCTCAAAGACCTCGGCTGGGATTGAACCCAGACCAACTGGGATGGGTGGCTGGCACGCTTACCACTCAACCAACTGCGTCTTCGTTTGAAATGACTTTAACCATCGATTTCCGTTATCTATCATCTTGGATTTTTAACGAGTTCGACCGTTTACTCCTAAGACAAGACAAGGCAACTAGTAATACGATTTCTGTATATTTCGGTATTTTGGTAGTACGTCCATCTCTATATAAATTTTTGTGGCAAATTTGATTCTGATGAATAGGCTGTCATGCTGGCCAAATTTGCTAGAAACAGATCCAGATACATTTTGGAGAAATGAGAGTTAATAAAACGGTCATTATTATGTGTATTATAGCAACATATCTAAATATGACAAAGAAATTGGCTGCACTGCAAACCTCGCTAGCTGCATACAGTCATCTGTCATCAATTATTCGGCAGGGTACAAGAAAGGTAAGAAAACTAAAAATACAGAGACAACTGCTCCAAGATGAGGAGAAAGAAAGGTTCGGAACATTTGTCATTTTTGAGTGTATTTGTTTTATACTTGTAAAATATAGCATGGCCACTGGGCCCCTGGTAGTAAACATAATCATCCGAAAGAGCATCCCGATTCTTTGGCGCAAGATGAAAAGAGAGAAAAGGCTGGGTTTTACCTTTTTATCTACAAACTACTGATAAAAAATAATTATTACCAAACCAAAACAAAACTTATATTAACAGAAAAGGCCACTACGTCATTTGATTATTCTTTTTTGTTCCATATCCTTATGATTTATCAGCTTCATCGAAAAAATGACAACCTCACTCATACAGAGAAAAAAAATTCCTACCTGTATCCGTCTAGAGTTGTCTCGTCTTTTCATATCCTTTACCCTATATGTATTTATTATCTTGGTCGGAGTTATTTTCATGGCAGTGAGTGTTCATTCATTCATTTGTGAGTGGTTCATTGGAATGGCTCACTTCCATTAACTGAGACCGTGCTAATGTGAGGTTGGTTTTCAATAGAAACTAAACAGGCAAACACGTCAAATGACCAGAACCTGTTATTCAATTGACAGTGAACTCTGAGTGACTCAAACGAAGACGGCAGCAGAGCTCAGCTGATTTAGTGGTGGTATGCTTACAGTGAAAGACTCGCAGTTTCAATTGAAACGAATATTTTCGTTTGAAATTGATATTTTACCGCACTGGTGCCAAGAATTCAAAAGCACCAGCCTCTCTTACTGTGGTGGATAAATCGAACGAGTATTGTTCTCCTCCACAACTAACAGAGAAAGGAGAGCAGAGAAGGCAGGGCGGCAGCATCACATGGGGAGCACTATGTGGTTAAGGGTTGCTACACGAGTAGCAACAACACCCAAAGAATTCTGTTGATGTTGACCTAGCAAGCTGGATTAGAACAAATCCGCCACACCTTGGTGCAGCTGCAGATAAGCGCCACCAAAATGAAGTAATGTGGTAAAATTGCAACAAAATAACATTTTTAGACCATTTTGAGTGACTTAGTGGGGTGCAAAATTTCAATTGGAGCATGCAGCGAATATTTTTTAGTTGTAGTAAATGTGGTATGTTTTTCATTTTAATTGTTTTGCAAACGAAATCAGCAATATTTGGTGAACTGATCTTCACCACTTTGAAGCGAAAGGTTAGCAAGGCAAAATAAATTTGGACCAGAGTAATAGTAAAAATAGACTTTTTATATATTTTACAAAATGAATTGCAAAAAAGGTGAAATTATGCTTCTTCCAACCAAACACGGAGAAATTGATATAAAACTCGGAGGCCCGGAGATCACCCTCGAAGACCGGAGTCTCCGGGTCAAACTCGGAGAGGTTGCAACCCTAACCGAATGGGATTTGTAAAAATGTGTGATCTGGGATGTCCGTTAGATGCTGCTATTGTGCGTCAGTTCTTTTTTAGAGGGGGGGGGGGGGGTTCGGGAAGGATGGCGCGTGATGCGGAGAGGAGGGGGTGCTAATCCCTCACCGCATACCCCTAGCTACACCCCTGTTAAAATACAGAAGACCTATAATAGTCTAAAAAATTAGGGATTAGGTTGACGATGTTCAGAATAATTGCATAACCTTTCTATATGAGAGAGGCAAAAACGTGAATTGGCTGTGTGGCCGCACTCTTCAACTCGTAACTCCGGAACCGGAATAAAATGAAAGCAAAGCATCCTATGGGAACGTTGTACCTTTCATTTAGCACTAAGTTTGAGAAAATCAGATCAGCCATCTCCGCGTAACCGATGTGCAATTGGTTGGTCTAATATACACACAGACATTTGCCGAATTCGACGAACTGAGTCGAATGGTATGTGACACACGGCCCTTCGGACCGGGATTAAGTTGACGATGTTCAGAGTGATTGCATAGCCTTTCTATATAAGAAAGGCAAAAATGAAAACGACGATTTTATTATCACGAAGTGGAATCGTATGCGACATGCGTAATTTGTCCCGTAATAAGGGTTTAATGAAAGACGTCAAATAAAAATGGGGCATTCTAGGGAATGGGATATTCTGGATAGTGGCTTTCTAGGGAATCGTGCATTCTGGGGAATGGAACGTTCTGGGAGATGCAATTCTGGGTAATGGCTTTTTGGGAAAAGGCTTTCTGGGGAATGGCATAGAATCGTTCGGGAAATAATCGCGGCGTTGATGTAGGATCAAGGATGCAAAATGCCTACCTTTTCTGCGGCTGTAATTTTTCTGCCTACATTCTCATTTCTCTCTCGATGCTGCTGTCATTCGCTACTGCAGGACGCCCAGCGCTGTACGGCTGCCTGTGTGCAAAGCAGTAACATGACAAAAAACTACTGTCCCCAGTACAGCCACCAGACGCGAGCGGTACAGCTTCTCTTTCCTTATTTTACATTTTTTAATATTTTCAATCTTTTTAATATTTTTATTCAAAAATGACGACAATGAATGCGGCTCATTTACGCCACGGCCGGCATCAACGCTTTCGTGTGCGGGCCTCTCCCTTTGACTATGCAGAGAAAAATGTACAAAGCGAGAGAACAAACTTTACTACGCCACACTCTCACCGAGCAGTCGGAGTACAGCAGCAAAACAAAAATGTATTCTACTGCTGTACGGGAAAATGTACTCGGTTTGGTTACCGTTCTGGCAAGAGCTGTAGTGATGCGTCGCTGTAGCGGGCTGTACGGCTTGTGCAAATGTAAATATACCGAAAAAAATGTAGTCTATCGGTACCGTTGGCATCACTGTGTAGGATTATTCGTTGGCGTATTGTATTATTAAAACTCTGCTTGTATCTCTATCTCATGACTAATGTCGTTTTCGTTTTTGACTGTGCACTACACCGGTGTAGTCGGTGCTACACTCGTTTAAACTTTGGTGTAATCAGTCTGTTTCTTTTTTTGCACTACACCGGTGTAGCACCAGGTAGAAACGAAAACGCTATAAATTTACACATACACCCTAGAACGTTAAATTTACTTTTTACCTTAGATCGTTGCACTGGGGTACAAACATACCACACGCGTTTGATGGTAAAAACGCAAAAAAAGAAATGTATAATATATCATTTTCTAGGTGAAAGTGCGGAATTTATTAAATCAATGACACATGGTCTAGAAATGGCATAAAATGGAATTTCGAGATTTCTTAAAAAGTGCCATTATTTGGAAGAGTAGAAGTTGCAAAATCATTGGAAGTTCCACCCCACAAAATGGGGTGGAAAAGGAAATGAAAAACTACAAGGGGCAGCCCTATGGGGTTGCACGAACTGTAGACGTAGGACTATACTACTTAATGTAAAATATTTATTTTCTTAGTACTTAGTGGGTGGGAAAAAACACCCGGACCGATGAAGAAAAATCAAATTTTAGACAATATAATCACATCGCATGTATAGAACAAGCTTTCTAGTTGCTCTCAAACAGATCCTAAAAGTTCAAACACCCATGGATAACCCCAAGTTTGTAGATGTGTTTCGATGCCACAGAATTGTAAAATGGTTACGTCGTGAAAATTCAATTCTTCCGTGACAATTTTTTGACATTAAAAATGTCTTACTCCACTATCTGGGGCTAGGTGTCATTCTAAAATCTAAACTATCTCCCATGTAACGAAACTATGTAAGGTTTGCACGCTTATAACTCCGATATTACTAGATGGATTTTAATCATTCATACACCAACCGATTCAGAAACACCTAATTTAAATATTGGTAATAATTTAATATCTCCTCAATAAAAGTAGACTTTTAAAAATTGGTAAAATTAAAAAGTTCACGAAAAACGGGAAAATTACCATTCGTGATGCAGATTTCTCAGACACAGCCGTCATTAGAGGGTAGGTTAGTGGCTCAATCACACGCGAAAAGTCATAAATAGAAGCAACGCATGTCCGTTTAAATCAGTTGTTGCTCTTATCCCACACGAGCAACGTCGTCTCCGGGCGATGCAATAAGCGCTATCGATTTTCGGTAACGTTGGTATTTGCACACACTCGCACCTAAGTGACTAAACCATATACGGTTAGTTTATAAATAGAGGTGACGCGTACCCGTTTGAATCAGTTTTTGTTCTTATGTCGAACGGGTAAGATCATGGCTGCAGCGTCTGGGCACTACAATAAGCGGTAGACGCTATGCATTTTCGGCAGCGATGGCCGTGTGCGGATTTGTCGGGTACCAGCATGGTGTCACAGAATGATTTGCAAAGTGGGTGGGCGGGGTGGTTTGGATTTAATTCAATACGGTGTGTGCTGCTTAAGAGTGTTGCGTTTGAAAAAAATATATTTATTTTTATGCATGCGTGTGCGTTGTAACTTGTTAATCCATGTTTACGGCGCTTTGTAGCTGCGTAGGGTAAAGAGCCAATTGGTTTTCATGTTTCATATTTCGGTTATATGTTTTTTATCAGTAAGGCATCTGACAACGTGCTTCTGTAGTTATTGCACTGTTCAGCAGCGTAGTATTTTATATAGGAGAGTACACTCAGGTTTTTTACGCGGATTTTGAAATTTACGCGTTTTTCATTAAGGCGTTTTTTTTAAATTTACGCGGTTTTCATTTACACGGCCTGTATCCCCTGCGTGAAAAATCTGAGTGTAATTGCATCGGAAACAATCACATTCCCAGCAGAACTTTTTGTTTTCTAATTTCAAACACTTTTGTTTCGTACTGCACACAACGGAAAATTTTAAAACAGAACTTACCGTCCCAGCAGCAGTTGAAGCGGGTGTTCTTTTTCGATTCAAATTCAAGCCATGTCTTAAGCGTTACTGGACTTAAAATTGTTTTCCCAGTTTAACCAGTCAGAATATCTGTCCTACCCTATGTATTTAAAACACAGTTCTAATTGCGTTTTAAGGTATACAACAAATACGGTTGGGTATACTAATTTAAATTTTAAAATAAATCTGTTTTAAATTATGAAACAAACCGCTGTACTGAAGATATAATTATGTCAGTCCTATTACCACATAAAACACCTATATAACATAAAACGCTGCAGAATTGGTTTAATAATACAATGTTTACACTACAGAGTTATAACACGTTTTAATAATTAGCAACAAGAAAAATGTCACCAAGATAGCATAAAAACCCGTTTTAACTGGTAGTGCGAACGTTGCATAACAATGTAATTTATCAAATAATTTCATTTTTCCACCACTAATCGATCAAGAAATACTTACACTTAAGATTGTTTACTTAAGTTCATTAGTACATTATTGAAAATTTAAATGGAAAATGAAATTTCATATTTTATGGAGAATCTGTATATTTCCGTTAGCGGGCGTGGGTTTCCTCATCACAGCTCTCAATATGGAACTTTTCTTTTGAATATATTTTCTGGACAGACCAGCCTATTTTTACTAGATGGATCAGCCAAATAATGCCAATCACCTAGTGAGATACTTGATTAATTAATAGATTACCGTTAAAAGACCTTCAATAAATTATGTTTTAATGGGGAGGGTATATAGCAAATTGTAACATATAAAAACAGGTGAGTGAACAAGAACGTGTGTCGATATGTGTGATAGATAAAAAAGCTACATTTTTAATGTCACCGTGGTCGTGTCCTGTACACAACCCTTTAATTTTTTTTGCCTGCGAAATGCCCTGTGTGTATGCAAAGCTCATGATTTGTTGGGATATTAGCATTGATCGGAAAATGCTTTCCAACGCTGCGCATTGCATACATACAGGACATTTTGCAGGTCACCAGAACCCAGTTAAGCTCAGCCGGAAATGAACCGGAATTCTGGCTGGTTCCAGTTCGTACACGGGCTCCAGTGACACAACCGATTCTAGTTAGAATCGGTTGTGTCACTGGAGCCCGTGTACGAACTGGAACCAGCCAGAATTCCAGTTCATTTCCGGCTGTACTTTACTGGGAAGCTGTTCATTTTAGCACCGCCACATGTTCATTTTACCCACTCGCTATAAACATGTCTCATTTTTGGACATGTTTAGAAATCATGACGAAGTATTTTTACCAGATATGTACAAAACATGTCTAACAAGAAACATAAGGTGATTGTAATATCTCATTCACTTGTTAGAAAATAATGACTTTGCTTAACGTGTTCATTTTACCGCCAGTTCCCCTACCTACCAACACATTCGCCCCAAACATTGAACTCAAGCGTACAATGCAAAATGAGTCAACGCTGATGATGATGGGTAGAGCAAAAGAGACAACTAGTACCACCACGACCCTATTAGCGCGTTTCACCAAAATTCCACGCGGCCTTTCCCGATTGAAAGGAACGGCCGCGCTTAGCCTATCTGTCATAATATCGTGATTTTGCATAGCGAAGGGCTGAATGATAACACATTTTGTTCCAAAAAACCCAGCGTTATGCAACACTTTGTGCAGGTTGATTATACCAGTTGCAAGTGGGGCCAAATTCACCAAGTTCCGTAAAATTCATTTTAAATAACAGAATTGATAAAATTGCTTAGATGAGCTAAACTAATTAATCAAATCCTGTTTTAAAAACTGTCCTTGCGTTTGAACCAAAATGGGAAGCTTATTTTACTACCACTATATTACTTAATTTCAAGCGCAAATAGCAAATGCATGTGCTAGTTAAACCAAAAATTTACTGGCAACATTACAGCGGCATTTAGGAAGCAGTTGGACCGGTCGCCTGTTGGACGACACAGGGTAGCGTCCCTCCACAGCCAGTGTAACGGACATCTAGCTCAGCTACACTGGCTGTAAAAAACACAGCGCAGTGATCTGCTTCGCCAGCCGTTCAACAGGGAACTGAGCGTGTCTGGCCAAGTCCGTTCTTTAAATAGTCGATGATGACGTCATTCATAGAAGCGTTGCGCGCTAGGTACACCAATCCGTCGTACAGGGCTTGGGAAGCGCTATCTTCTGTGTGTTAATGCGCGATATTTTGACAAGGTTGTATATTATTTAATTTTTTAAAGCTATGATATCAAAAATCTTTGGGTTTATCTATTGGAATGTATTCTTAGAAGTATTTCGGGGCGATTTGTGCAAAAAATTCGAAAATTTATCGTGAGATGGCTGAATTATATGCGTTTAAAAATGGACCACTTTTCGTTACATACCATTTTTGTAGAATTTGCAGAGTGCACCCCCATATCGAAAACAAAGACGTAGTCCTACGTCAAAAAATATTTCTGACCAGTAATACATTGGTAACACGCAACGCTACTGTTACAGCAGTTCCTGTGCTCGAATTATACTTGCAAGCCATTATTTTGAAGAGCAATAAAAAACAAACACTAACGGCAACCGTGCACTGGGGTACAAATGCACCCCACGCCAAGTTTGACTTCTGCTTCCACGAAGGCCAAAAGCAAACTGGCCTTACCACCTTTTCCTACTCTTACTATGAACTCTAAATTGAATTATGGTTAGGGTCTCAGGTCGGTAAATGCCGAATTTCCATCTTCACACGGCTCCAAAGATGGTGTGGGATACATTTCTACCCCAGTGCAACGTTCTAGGGTTAAGTTTGATTCACCGGATTCAGTGAAATTTTCCTAGGAATTTTAATATTCTTGAGAAAATATGGGAAATATATTTGCGTATTTGCTATATGACACGCAGATATTCTAACTGCAAAAAATTCGAAAAACTACAACGATAAAAATATCGTGTAAACAATGCACTCCAAACTACTTCTACTTAAATTTTCAAGAGAAAATACCTGATGGGTCATTTTCCACAGCGTTTTTTCCGTGATACAATTTGATGTGAGACACCCTTTAATAGCGTTTTTCTCGAAACAGCGTTTCCAATTTTTTTCAAATTGGCGAACACGATAACTCAAAACCTCATCAACGAATTGACTTGATTTTTTATGAGGATGCCCAATATGTGTAGCCTGTCGATAAAGCAAAAAAAAATGAATACAATTTTTTTTCTCTCTTTTATTTTGAAGAAAAATTACCGAATTTTTCAGTAAAATGTGAGATTTTTCGGTTTTCATGATTTTTCCGAAACTCGAATTTTTTTTCTATTTTTTGACGTACATCGACTAACTACAAGTCTTAGATTCATAAAACTTATTGAATTTCCCGTTTCAGACAATTTTATCGAGAGTTATCATGTTCGCCGCGGCGATCCTTGACTTGAAAAAGGTTGGACGTCTACGTATGTGTGGGCTCTGTATGACTGAAAATATATTTTTTTTGTGCACAATGAATGTATAAAGCGATCCTAACATTACACAAAAGATCTATTGTTGCCTTGCCTTCAAAATCGTAAAACAAAAATAACTTTCGTTTTAGGCACATTACACCAGACGCTCCCCTTAAATGGTATAACTTTTGAAGTAGCACTACCGATTAACAGACATAACACTATGAGGAAATTTCCTCAAAAATATCGATTCGGCATTTTTCCAGAACCTTTTATTCGTCCCAAACGCTCATTTGCTGGTGGGTTATTTAAAATGACCGTTAAAACGGGTGAAGCATTGTTTTCGAGTGTAATGCCTGTTAGTCTGTGGTAGCACTCCAAAAATTACAGCTCATTCTCAGAACAATATTCTCAGCATTTTCGCAGTAATTGAATTATTTGAATAGTTTTGGGACATTTGATTTCAAAAATCCCTTTTTTTTAAAACCATTCTGCTCTATGTTGGAAACCATAATTCTTTGCAGTTTTTCTAGTGTGAAAAAAACCCTCAAATATCGAACGAAACTTTGCGAGAATACGAGAAGTTGGGGTACTAGGGCATTATGTAATTCATATTATATTTTATCATTTTTTTCGTGCATATAATTCTATGACTCTTTAATCTAATTATATTAAATGCACCTTTTTGAACGTGGAAAATTATCAGGAGCGAAATACTGAAGTAGATTCGTTTTCGGTAAAATTCAGAAACATCATATTTTTTGACATTTAGTCTAGAAACCACATTCCACATTACACAGCTGTTTGATGCGAACATTGTACATCTGGCAAACGTATACCAAGGCATACTTAGCTTGCGGTTGCATGCGTGTATTATAGCAATTTGTTACGCAAAGACGAATACTTCGTTCGATTTTTGGGCGCAGTTTTCTTTCTCAAGATCTTCTCAAATAAGTTATATCGGATTCGATAGCCTACTACAAATAAAATGACCCGTTAAGCAGGAAGGTTTGGTTCAATATGTAACATGTTGTTGGTTATGCATAAACTGTACGAAAGAAACATATTCAATGTATTATTGTTACTCCAGATGTGAAATATTTCATATCAAGTAGTCCTACGTCCACAGTTCGAGCAACCCCATATGACTGTCCCTTGTAGTTTGGATGGGTCTACTTGTAATCAAGCTTTCACATATTTGTATCCTAGGAACACTTTTTTCAGCCGAGGAATAAATAGACGCAAAATCCAAGTTTGAACAAATTATTTGGGACTAACTATATCTTTCCTTGCAGTGATTTCTTAGTTAGAGTTCGTGCACAAGTAATGGCCAGAGATGAAAGTACTGAAGGTTGGTTACCACTTCAAGGCGGTGGCCTGGCAAACGTCTCCATACGCAAACGCGCACGACTGCCACCGGATGGTGGCGGTCACGAGTACATCATATACGGACAAAGAATATCTGACCAAACAGTAAAGCCGAATAAACAACTAAATATACTGGCGGGTAGCACTAATGTACACTTCGATTTTGCAGGTTATCCTAAGTTGTGTTATCAATAGAGATTTGCAGTACTTCAAAGTAATGCCTACGTTTCACCACTGGCGCGCCGGTAAGCAGCGGAATGGGCTTACCTTCCAAACGGCGGCCGATGCGAGAGCTTTCGACAAAGGAATCATCCGTGCCTACGATGACCTGATCGATGGTGAGTAAAACCGTTTGAACAGTAACCATTGGTTAATGAAAAGTAGAAATTTACTCAAACAAAAATAGAAATTTTATTTCGCACTAGATTAAAAAAACTACTGCTCCCCCATTAGATATGTGATTAGCTATTTGTTTTTCTTTCTTTTTCTCTTTCATTTATATACCGCTTCTGATTCTCCGATTCAATTTGAACATTGAATACCTTCTAAAATCCAATGCTCTAACATGATCGGAAAAATACATTCGTTTCAAAACAATATCTTTGACCGAAACCAAAATCAATCCTGAACTTTACTCGCTACAACCTCTGATCTTATGGTAAGTTGGCTTTTTGTTTGGAATACAAGGTTTTGGTTTCTTTTAATTTGCATTGTTGTGATGTTTATTATTTTGATCATAGAAACAATGTTATACTGGAAGGAAGCTATGGCAAAGATAACTAATTAACTTTTTGTATAATGTCTTAATCTATTATCACAATAACAATAATAAATGAAAAGATAGATTGACTAATCAACAGGGTGGGTAGAGATAAGAAGTATTAATTCTGCATTTAGTTTGTTGAATACGGATAACTGTTTTGCCTTTCAAGATGGCATCAATTCTCTACTTCCTTTGTAGCGTTTTTACCATAATATTGTTATTGATTCTTGGTACAAACATTTCGGAACAGCATTAATATAGATTTATTTACAGATAATCACTATTTGTTAGGGCAGAAGCGCCTGTAACTATTGGTTGTAGTTTATTTTCCAAAATCCAATAGCAAAAGAAATAAGTTGAACTCAATGTTGTATCCCGCAAACTGCATCATCTTGTGCGATACCGTCGTACAACAGGCGGGTGTACTGACTAACGTGAGTTGAGTCCACAGTAGAACCTCACTTCATATATCGTAAGACTAAAAAAAGGCCGTGCATACTTTTCGTATGCATTAAACTGGCAAGTCAATACGATACACATGGTTAAAAAAAAGTTTGTTTCCTTCCATCCAAAATCCATCCGCTGTAACTCGTTATTCTCCTCTTCTAGCCAATATTTTCTTAGACCCCCTTCATGTCCGGAAGAAATGTTGAAAGCTCAGTTCATAACGCTATGAAGTCGGAGATCGTCAATGTTTTCGAGGGCCTCCCTGCCTTGCCATTACGCACAGTGCATAGAATTCAACATATTTTTTGGTTTCGATTATAGAGGTTTGAACTGAACTGGAAAAGCGAGGCTGGAAGAATCGAACCCAGTGTGAGCTGCGTAGAAGGCAATCGATCAACTATGCTATGCCCGCCCCCAATTCAAGATATTTCTTCTGCATCACATTCCAATCAAGCATTGGATGAGTGGACTGCAAACGATTGAGTTTTCGCGATAAATCGCCCATTTCCAATGTTATGTTGAACATGCCGAAAAATTAACATAATTCGAAAGACTGATTTATTCTTGAAATAAATTGCTTTCAATGGTAAATCAGGTATACTATTGAACACTTGTTTCACAAATTAAGCACTTTCACCACTAGTCTTGAAAAAGACTGACAACTTATAGGAAAAAAGGTATCCGACGCTAGCCAACAAAACAATTTCAAACGTTGAATAATCTTCACCCCGGCTATTACGCTTTATCTCAGCGAAAGCATGGTTCGGACAATTGAATATTATTTGAAACGTTTCATGAACAAATTCAAAAAATAACATGAAACAACATTGCTGTACCATTCGATATGCTCTAGGAAATGTTATGATTAGCACAGCGATAATAAAATATCGAGCCAGTAATAATTTGATTGAATTGCGTAAAATCTATTCATATATCATCCGCTGTTGAGTTACCTAACCTATTTGTTATATATAGCGATTTAGACGAGAGCACGTATTCTTGAGTATTTTTCTCGTTATATTCTCTTAATCTGTAAATGGGGAAAATCGCGTGGTGAGTTATTATATTAAAATCAATAGAATAACGCTTCCAGAGACTATATTTAAAGGGTTTATTTTTATCGTTGGTGTATCTTGTATTATCATTGTGTGCTTTCTGTTATGGCTATTTATTTATAAATGCTTTTTTTTGAATAGAAGGATTCTAATACAATAAAATATAAATTCTTATTATAATCATGTGCGTTTGGTTCGTTTCCGACAGGCATGGCTGATTACACCACGCACAACAAATACAACGATGTCGATAAAGTTGGCGAGGATGATGTATTTATGGTAAGACGCATTATTGCCGACACATTTGTCGTTGTTGGATATGGGTTACAAATAGTTTTTGTTTTTTCCTTCGGCAGACATTGGATCTCCCGGTTGAACCCTCTGAATCACGATCGAATTCCGAAGGCAGCGGAAGTCATCGTAAGTGGAACAAGTAATGGCTATCAGTAGTCTATACGAGTGCTCATTATTTTATAACTTACAGAAAGCGTCGATAAACAATCACAGCAGCAGCAATCCAGTATTCAATACATATCGGGCGATAAACCATCACCTCTGTTAAAGCCTGGTGATGATAAAGTTACTCCAATAGTACCTGCTGACAACTATTCGTACGTTCAGATCACTGATGTAAGGATGAGTGTTCATTTTTTACTCTCTGTTCACAAGTTACTATAACTGTATTGTTTTTCGTCCTCTTTCTTCCCTGTGTTTGTAATTTTGGCATGCCAATGAAAAACAACTGTCTATTCCAATACCGACCATCAACTAACAAACCGTTACGTACTAATTAAACACGTGTCACTTGATTGACCGAATGCAGCCGTGCGACATCAAGTTAAAATATAACTTTTATAACTTGAAGGTGCATGAGTTCAACTACCCGGTCGTTGACGAACCAGTCGGATCGATCATCAGCGGACGGCGTGACTCAACGTCCAGCCTGAAGAAACGGAATGCTCTCGACGCACCACCGATGAAGGAGGCAACACTCATCAAAACCCGATTACGCTGCAGGTAAGGTAATTGTATGCCAAAAATAAATCAAAAATGCAAACAAATTTGTCTTCAGATATTGCCAAGAGTTCTACAACGACGAATGGAACCATAAAGGCTCGTGTGATTATGCACCAGATTGTTTTAAGACCGCTATCGAGAATATGTCCGGTATGTTGTGCGCTCGCTGCATGCTGTATCACTGTATGAAGGATTCAGAAGGGGAAACGGCTTCCCATCCCTGCTCGTGTTCGGCGGAGTCAGGATGCACAAAACGGTAATGGTTACCGAATGTAATAACCACTTTCCCCTTCGCACTGTAGCATTTGTTCTTATTTTAGATGGATTGGATTGGCTCTGCTGTCGCTCATAGTGCCCTGTCTGTGGTGCTATCCACCATTACGCGCCTGTCATTCGATCGGCGTTTCGTGTCGGCTGTGCGGTGGAAAGCATAAACCGCAAATTTGACATCCGATCAAGATCATCAACCTAACAAGTATTAATCGGCTTGACTGGTGAGTACCCTATTTTGAAGAGATAGAGTAATTTATTGAATTTGATTAGATACATATAGATTTGTTTTTGATGATATTGACAATTGTTGGCCAAAGTGCTTGGACTAGTAAAACTGTGCTGGCATCAAACACCTGTAGGTTTTGCTGAAAATAACTGTCGAAATTGAAAACATAGACTTTTTACATCACCCGTCAAAAGTTTGGCATCGCTTCATTAAGTATTGCAACACCTCGAAAAGTTTAGTTGTTTTTCCAATCAAGGGCATTCAGCAGGTGAACATTTTAGTTTGGAATTATATCACTGCATGGCCCTAGTGTACATGTAAAGTTGTGCACTCCTACTTATTTCATCTAATTTTTCTATCGATCTAGAAAGTACGTGTGTTCTGAAGTTTCCTTCAAATGGTCATGACCATTTTTTTGTTAGAGGAAACTTTGCCACTGCGACCTCTATTCAGGTTATCTTTTGTGGCTGCCCCAGTTTGCTCTACATTTTACAAATTGCCCGAATCCAATGTAGTTACGACCTTATTGCCAATAGTGCTGCTTGGCTGTCCGAAAAGATTGCGATTTTTGCATGTCTGTAGTTTCGTTTACCACAGACCTCCGGGCAGGTGTATATTGCATAGGGGAACCCGGGGCTATTCGGACCTACTTAAGCAAATCGCCCTTTTAGGTGGATATATGTAATAAAATTACTGGTCAAAAGTCCTAATTGTTAGTTTGAAACCTCAGCTACATTTTGGTGCCATTTGTACCACTCAATGGCAGGGTTAGGCGACGATTTGCAAACCACTAGGTTTTTCCATCATTTTACAATGTAGGGGTAATTCGGATCTCCCTACGGGGCAATTCAGACCGTCATTTTTCTTTAATTTTTTACAATGGAATTATGTTTACCTATGAATTAGTTACAAGGGACTAATTCCTTAAGAAGCAAAAAAAAAAATGCTTTGCAAAAACCCTATCTGGTATGCCACAACTGTCGATTGGTGGCCCATATATTTTCTTGGCTGTGGCGTGTGCATTGGTGTGCGCAGCCGCAAGCCGCTGAACGGTGGTTCACGGAATAGGGTATCCGAATAGCCCCGTACGCTCATATCGCACAAAAGTGGTGAGCGTCTCGAAAATATCTCTGTTTTCATCCAAACAAAAATCATTCCATAAAATAGAAGCCTCAAGCTTTCCAAAACCCTTACCTTTAATTTTTTCACTTTTATTTGTTGCTTTAATCACGGTTTTTCCATTATAATGATTTTTGTATTGAGAATGGCAAAACAACGAAACACGTTGTATCTCCTTTCTACAAAGAACAAACAACCAACTTCAGCTCTCAAAATTAATGTTTGAGAATAGCGGTTCCACGAATATGTACGATGGTCAGAAAGTCTTGCTATTTTCTGAGAAATCGAGGGGGTCCGAATTACTCTTACTGTCTTAATAGCCCCGGGTCCCCCTATATCTCTGCCTGAAAAACTGTAGGCAACTGAAACCTCAGTTACATTTTGGTGCCATAAAAGGTTCATTTGTACCACTCAATGGCAGGGTTAGGCGACAACCCATATTGAATATTGCAACACATCCAGAAAAGTTTTGCATTACCTCAAAGTGGCAAAGTCATGATACGGTATCTCGAAATCCTGATTAGCTACATATTTGCTCTCTTCCACAGGGCTGTACTTTAGTTCAAGGTGGTCTAAATAATACAAATGCATTATTGTTGAATAGCTAACTGTACTGTTTCGCTGGTAATGTTTCAACTCTCCTCTGTTTCAAATTTCCTCGGTTTCCCCTACTATCAGTGATGGAGTATACAGTTCATCAAACGAACAACAGTTCATCAATGCGAACATACAGTTAATCAAACTAGAGAGAATCCAGTCTCGTTGTTTGCGCATTGCATTGGGTTGCAAACACTTGACCCATACGATGAGTCTAGAAGTGCTGACTTCCGCCAAAAAATCGATATTATTGGGACCTCTCATATCGATTACTCATTCGATGCGATATCTTGAACTCACTGGTGATTGCAAATTGTGAAAGGCTTGTCGAGCTTAATTCTCACACCCGATTTATGTCCTTGTGCTTCGATTACATGGCACAACATTAATTCATCCTCGTATAACTTTAACCGTCCTTATCTCTATGATACTTTTGATTCATCTGTATTTTTCGAAGCATCCATGTAGGAAGAGATATGTGGAATCCCCGATCACATTTGCCCACAAGTGATTTTTCATAATAAATACCATCAATTCGACGGTTGCAAAATGTTCTGTTCAATTCCCATCAAATCAATTCTTGACTGGTCCACTATCCTAGGTACTTTAACGAAAATGTTCCTGCCTCATTCAAACTCAGTGATCCTGCTTCAATTCACGTCGCAGAATTAGCTGCCATTCAGTGTATAGGACTTGCTGAAAGTAATCATTGCGTCTGTGAGAAAGACTAGCTGTTTGGCTGTGCACAGAGTACTGTGTTGCCAGGTCGCAACTAATAGATTCCCTTCGGGCCCGTGGTAGATCCCCCTTTGGGCCAAGTCCGGGACATCCTGGCAAGTCGCGCCACCCCCAGCAATGTTCTTATCTATATCTTTTTTTTTTTTTGAAGTATTAATATCCAAGTTTAGCTTGAGCTTGAAGCTTGTGCTATCACCCCCTAGCTGCTACTCCGTTATCTATCTTGACTAGCTGGAGTTGCACAGGGAATCAGTAGATAATTATGCTTGGGAATGAGCAACTCGGGGTTAATCCTAGTGTTTATTGACCAATACCGGCGCCGGCCAGGCCTGAATGTAGATCGCGGAAGGAATGAGAAGGGGAATGGTTAGTCCGATACTTGCTTTTTGCTAGAGGCTGTATATACACTACTGCGCACTCCACATGGACTGGGGACCAACGGCTTTATTTCCCTTTCGAAGGAAGACGTGACCACAGATTTTTTCACCTCAGAAAAATCTCAACATGGGGGTGGGCGTAGCATTGTTGGTAAATCGATTGCCTTGTACGCAGCGCACCTGGGTTCGAGTTCCGACCCCACACATAGGGTTAGAAATTTTTCATAAGAGATTTTTCTAACCCGAAGAGGTAGGATAAAACCTCTATAATCAAAATATAAAAAAATAATGACCTCGGCTGGAATTGAACCCAGGCCAACTGGAATGAGTGGCGGTCACTCTTACTCAACCACCGGCGCCGCCATTAACAGTATTATTATCCAAGTTTACTACATTTTCCCTTCTCTCATTCACACTAGAACCAAATACAAATATGTACATATTTGTATTTGCTAGAACCCTCCAACCTTTCCCTGTAGCTACAATATGGCACCGTTTCACGAGTATACGATGCATACCCTTCCTTGATAACCGTCCAACCAGAACATCATGACATATCCCCAAGCAGATGACATAGAGAACATCATGACAGCATCAGAGTGCCAATAATTATACGAAAGGTTTACCTCCCCATCACCTCTGCGATGGAAGGCTAGAAACCACTACAACCAAATATGCATATCCACCACAATAATCAACCAGCCAACGACAACGTCAATTGAACAATGTATCCTACTTCCTATCTTTTCCCTTACTAACATAAGAGTCCCTAAATACGGTTTTCCCTCCCCCCCCCCACAAACACTTGAAATGTACTTAAAAATGAATAATCGGCCTCGTCAGGTTACCGCAATTGGGCCTAAATAATCAAAATTATATTAAAAACAAGGTATTAAGCGGACCATACACGTTCAATACTTTTGTCAATACAGTGAAAACCCGTTTTTATCAGCCCCTATTTTTGTCAGCTTTTCGACCCGATTTCGTTAACCAGCCAGAGTTATGAGACTATGTGTACGGAATAATGTTAATATTTTCACAGTTTCAGTTCAAAAAAGAAAATAAATAAATATGTTTTTGTTATTGCCCCCATTTTGTCAACCAAAGTTACACCAAATTTGAAGATGCGCATGGATTAGTTGATCGCTGCCAGCAATGGTGAAATATTGGTGGCGAGGCAGGCACTAGTTGGGCGTGTCATAAGAATTTTCTCGTGTGGCGGAATCAATTCTTTTCCTGACACCGAACAACACATCGAAAGCCCTTTTCGAGGCAGGCATTCGAGAATCTTAAGAAAAAATACCGAAAAAATTGTTTTTCTTCTTCGCACCGGTTATGTCTCTGATATTTTTAAGTCAGTTAGTATCAGTACTAATCATTGAATAATATGCAGACGTTTGGTTCGTAGTAATTGGTTTAACAAGACGTCAGAGCTTATTCATACTCTCTATAATAAAATTGCATTAAATGTACAGCATGTATGTTTGATGACATTGCATTCTAACAGCATTTTTTCTTCTATTTTTTTAGATAGCCGATGAGCAGCTCTCAAAGCTCTTACTGAATAGCTACTAGTACACACGTAAAAAGAACATAGTACGGATTATGCCGTATTGTGCACTTAAAAAAGTGAAAAAATAATAAAAAAAGAGTTAATCATAGACCCACGAGTAACACAGAAACTTACCAAAGTGATAAGAAAACAAACAGAAGTTGAACGTTGAAAAAATAGCATCAAACTCAAATGCAAAGAATAATGAAAGTTCTGTTACAACTGAACAATAAATAAAAATTAAAGAAGAAACACGAATATCGCTACATGTAGAGGAAGTCAAAAGTAAAAAAAAAACATTCGTTGATGTCTAACTCTAGCAAACAAAAATAGAACAAGCAGCCACATCAAACTAGCGAAATCAAAAGCCAAACGCGCAAAACCAAGAAAACTAGGTACACAGTAATGAGTATACAATAAATGAAGGGATTACAGGACGAGCAGTGTTACCACGTTGTGGTAAAACAAAATAAAGGAAACGGCAACATCAACCATTTCATTATTAACTGTCGAACTGGACTCAACCGCGTTAAATTGAAAGGTTGCGCTAACAGGAACAAAACTTTACCAGTCATAAAATTTATGATTGAACAAGAGACAAGAGTGCATATTTTAGAAGTAATTAAATAGTCCTTTTCTGTTGTCGTAGCATCAAGCAAACAAAAAGTGTGCTGCAAAGACATATAGATGTCTTATTTGTATCTGGCGTTGCAAGGTATTACTGTTCAGTTCAAATGGATCTAGATAATGATAATTGGTACTGTAACAGATGATGTAAATGCTGATGAATAAATAAATTTAATAGCAAAACACCCGTTTCTTATCAAAGGTTCTTCGTTCAACGTCTGTAAAATGATGAACGAAAGAATGAATCGTTCAACTCTATGTGACTGTTTTTACATTGTTTCGGAAACAAAACTTTAAACATAGGTTCGTAATTTTTATAGATTTGTTATATATTTACTAGTTTACATTATCTTCATTTGTTTGGTGAGTTATCACAAACGAAGAGGAAAAGAACGTCAACGTATATGTAAGAAATGTATGCGGTATAGATATATAACTATGTAAATTATAATTAAATTAAAGAATACATAATGCAGAGCTATTTAAGGTAACGAAACATAGTTTAAGGTTCAACAGTACATTAACTTAATCATTGCAACAGAACGTGTAAAGCCAAACTTCATCTTGTTTTGTCTTTTGCTAAAAAACGAGCTGTGCTCAATAAATTCTATCATTTGTTAGTTGATCCCAGCTGATCGCATGGATCATTTACAAAGGAACCCTCAATAAGACTATGCATCCTGAGGAAACGTTGATATTTTCGCCTAGAAAATTCTCCCGCTAAACGAGAGATGTCTTCTACTCTCCCAACAGTTCTGTGCCATATGGATGCCTACTCCTGTGAGTGGTTCTTGCAAAATGACTCTGTGATACTGGCGGGGCATCACCCGACATTGTGGAACATAGCGAATGCGAAGTCATTGTTCAAAGCAGAGAAATAAGTATTGTGCTAATCATTTACCTAAATTGTCATCTAGCCAGGGTCGTCCTTGCTTATCTATGTTCGGGGGTACACAATATCTGAAAGGTCGGCGTGGCTTTCGCAATGGGCTCTGCGAATGCCAAGCATGACCCTATATTGTCGAACAACACACGAAATCAAAGGTGAAAAATGTTTATCTAATGGGATTATGCATTCTGCATCAAACATCTATGTTTTAGTATAATGAAGAGTCTAATTAGGACTATTGAAGCATAATATTGAATAAATGATGAAATAAAAATATATTACATGGAAATAAACCAGTACGAGGACATTTAAAGATGCATAAAATTTACTTCCACCAGGGAATATTTATGTGTATATTTCAATGGGAAAACGACCGGAAATAGACTAACCCAACATTTTACCAACATTGATCATGAGACCTTTTGATTTTGTTTTGTCGGAAAGGATCTCATTTAACAGAACTATATCATTGTTTCAATGTACTGAAATTTTGTTCTAACCGTTTTAGTTCAATCATAAACATGACTTAATCAAAATCTCAAGATTTCAGTTTCTATCATCCAACCCATTAATATAGCCTTTCTCAATTTTTTCACCAGTAAGTTGCCATTTTCGTTCTTTGGAACTATAGGGAGAAAATACTAAACTCAAAAAATAATAGCCTATTAAGGATGGTAGAAACAATACAAACAGACTTCACACGAAATTTAAAAAATAAAGTAATCTAGTACGAAGAAAAGAGTGAAATACATAGATCAACAGAACCAGTTTCAAACAGCATACAATCTTTCGATCTTTAAATATATTGAGTTTCCAACGCAAAATGCAACTAAATTTTTCAGGAATATATTAAACGGTGTCACACATTTGCGTATTTCTTTTTATTTTGTGGCAAATGATAATAATTGTGGAGGTAAGTACTAAATTCGATTTTGGTAAAATAATAATTTAATACATGACAGAGAATAAACAAAAATTCATTACTTTTATGTTTTAATATATATTTAATAAAATTATGATCAAGATGAATATTAGTAAAAATGAAAAGTAAAGTAAATGAGAGAACAAAGAAATGATATTTGTAAAAAGCAAATATTTATAAATCTAATAAAAATAAAAGAGAAGAGAGAAATTAATCATTTATACCTAAATATTTGCCTAATGTATGAAGAGAACGAAAGAAATCCAAAGGTTTCTGTATGTTGCGTCAAGACGTATTTATTTACAATAAAATAAAACACCGTTTTAAATATTTATCAATTTTAACGGGGACGATTGTTTTGATTCTAAAAACGTTGCGTATTTTAGATTATCATTATTATTATTATTATTATTATTTTTAATACACCGCGCTCATTTTTGATAAGGGCCAACAAATTGACTAAATCGAGCAAAAGGGGTTTAAATTTTGTTAATTCATTTCAATTCGCTAGTTAAAACAGCCCATTTTCTAAAAAAAATGCACGCATTCCTTGTATATTGATAACATGCTCTGATTTTTGGGGATTTTACTTGATTTAAGCAGATAACATTTTTGGTCTATCATACAGTGATGCATGGCACCCTTTACTAAACATCAAATGTTTTGTATATGTATGTTTTACATTTCTTATATTTATGGTTTAAAAGGCGTTTAAACACATTTTTTAATTCCTCACGCTTTTTATTTGAGTATTAATAAATTAAACGAATAGGATTGAAAAAAGTTGTAGTTTTACTAATTTATCACTATTTGATATTAAAAAAGAATTATTTTTATATATCTTTTTTTTAATCCTAAACCTTTACTTAATTGGCTCAGGACCATTTCGGTGATAATGAGCCGGGGTATCAAATAGATTTTTTTGATTGTATGTCGTTTCCCGGAATACCATTTCCCGGAAAACCATTTGCCATTATCTTGGGTTAGTGGTACGCAACTTTCAATAAAGGGGCCTGATGTGGATGATATAACTCGATTAGACTCTGCACTGCCACTAGGCTCGTCACTTCTCACCTTAGCAGGTGGTAGTACCGATGTCTTGGTCAGGCGGGAGGAGTCTTACAGAGAATTATCAGAAATGGAAGCTATTGGGTTGTTGATGAAATTCAAAATATAACCGGTTACGTTCTTTTGAAGGAAAGGCTATGTCTGTAAATTGAACCAGCCCGTTTTTTTGTTAACTGGTCTTGTCATGATTTAAAATATTAATTATCTTCTAGATAAATCGTTCAGCTCACACCTTTGTGGGGGTATGAGGTGGGACCATCATCATCATTATTCATTTCCGGGAAAACCATTTCCCGGAATTCCATTTCCCGGAAAACCATTTCCCGTAATGTACTATTTCCCGGAATATCATTTGCCGGAATGTCCCATTTCCCGGAATATCGTTTCCCGGAATATACCATTTCCCGGAATACTATTTCCCGGAATGTACCATTTCCCGGAATATCATTTCCCGGAACATACTTTTTCTCGGTAATTTGTTATACTATTGGAATCTGAAGTACTTTGACAACATTTGCATTTAAAACGATGTTGCTACTCAAATATTTGTTTGGTTCCGTTCACAGCTTGTCTTTGCTCGCTGATCGTGTTAATGAATTTGAAAAACTAATTCTCATACATATGTAATTTTATTTGAAATCATTATCAATCAATCGAAGGTCCAGAAAATAGCTTATGCTAAAAAGAAGGCGATATCAAAGAAGGTCGTAATTTAATTTAAAATTAATAGCATTTCCAAAATATGCTGCGAAAATTTTAAAGAAGGCAAGTTTATTTCATTGTATTTATTGTATTTGAATCAATGAAATTCCTAAAATTATTTCCATTGATTTGTTATTGTTCCAAAGAAGGCGAATTCACATAGAAATTTTTAATACGTAGTGAAATTTAAAATAACTGAAGACATTTTCAATGCACTGTTACTGTAAATAAATATTAGTGAGAATAAAAATCAATGAGAATCCAAGAGTATTTTCAGAGAAACTTCATATAGATTAAAATAACATTCTACACAAAATTCCAAAGAAGAATGCATATTTATAAGAAGGCAGACAAATACATTCACAATCTATAAAATTTCAAAGGTTCCAGAAATATTTATGACTACATTTTAGGAAATGTTTATATTTTTTTCATTACCTTTTACCTAATCTTCATGAAAATCAATCAACGTATTCAGGGCATTTTAGAGTACTGTGATTGGTTATCATAAAAATGTTGCTAACGTTGTGGAAAACACTGCCTTTTCAATTTCAAAAATGGTTGTATTTCGAGGCGTTCTAAATTGATCGTTACGAATTTACACTATCTCCTGTAATGTTTGACCTAGTGTCAAAAACTAAAGTTTTTTTCGATTTCTTAGGACGATAGCAAGTGACTTACGTAAGATTTTTTTTTTCGCTCTTTTAATTTTACGCGAAGCGCTGAAGATATCTTTCAATTTCATTACTTTCGTTTCTCTTAGTCTTAAATTTGCTGAAAATGGCCAGAAAATCGATACAGACATCATTAACTAAAATCCTTCGTACGTCGCTGGAGAAAATAATTTAGAATATGCTGTGAATATTTCAAAGCTCGTGGTTTGAAGTGGATTTGAAAAAAAAAAAAAACGCGTTTGAAGTTTTAGTACGCTTGGAGTTTACCTAAAAACGATAGGACAGAATTAATAATATATACAATTAGGTATTCTGTCCGCCTTTCATTTTCTGTTATATCATTTTATTTCAATAACAAAATTTCCAAATCATGAAAATTCTAGCGCGAAGAAATCGATCCAAAATAGTAAAAGAATTGAAAATATACCATTTTGACTGAATCCGTAAAATTTGGAATAATATGAGGCAAAATATAGGGCCTGTTAGTCAGGAATTAGACGGTCATAAATTTTTAGGGAATTTATTCACCCCTTCACTACCTGCGGTGGAAAAATTGGAAAATATTTGTTTTTATTTTGGGTGCTTTTTATTGCCCACATGATTTTTTTAAATCCTCCCAAGTTTCTTTTTGGTTCAAAACCAAAAGTCGTACTTAAGCCACAAACTAACAGACATAACACTCAAAAACAAAGCTTCGCCCGTTTTAACGGTCATTTTGAATATGTTTGTAGTTGGGACTGTGGCCACATTTGAAATTATGGCGCCACTGACATATGAACAAGCATATGGGGGATAGACCACTAGTGAAAAATTGTTCACAAACCTGAGGGGTAACCCACCAGTAAATGAGTGTTTGGGACTGTGAATAAAAGGTGGAGCTAGTGTTCTGGGAAAATTGTCGGATCGATGTTTTTTGAGGGAATTCCCTCATAGTGTTATGTCTGTTAGTCTGTGCTTAAGCTCCCTCTTCTAGGTTGACGGGTTTGACGGTATTGCAAACATCTGCATGTATATTTGAGCAGACAACTGCTTTAAGATGGTTATTGCATTACGCCTTGATAGTGGTGCATCGAGGAGACCGAGAGGGCTAATGGGCCTTTTTTATGTTTTATGTTATTTCATACTCTGCACCAGCCCAAACTAACAGTCAGCTGAGAGCCTGTGCACACTGGCGTAGCCGATTGGCGGGTCGCCGTGGATTGACTTTTTCTGTGGGCTGTGTTTGCAGACATTGTTCAACAGCTTAACGGCTGTCTTTTGAACACGGCTCGCAGTGGGAGTCATTGTGTGTCGATTTATCGGTCGACTCGTCAACGTGCACAGAACTTTTCACACTTATAAATTGACATCACATAATCACAAAATACATACATTAGCTATCAAACCATATGGAGAAACATATTGTATTGTACGCGACGTTTTAGATGCTGGCATAGAAATCATGGCAGCGTAGCAGAAGAATTTTTTTTCATAAGGTCCAATCTGCAAATGAGAGCCCTTTTTTCGCTTTCTCTTTCGATTATTACTGCAAAACCATAAAACTTTTCAAACATTTATCAGTATGGTTCGAAAGACCAAGGTTTTTACTAGCTTATTACGCAAACAGTTGAAGAGAAAGATGACCGAGTAATTCTCGGAAGAGAATGTAAACAAAGAGAGGCTCTCTTTTGTAGATTGAACCTTTTGAAAAAAAAGTTTTCACATAGCTGCTTCAATCCAAAGAGAATAGGGAAAGAGACGAATAGTGTGAAGCCAAAAATACCTTATTGAGCAGACCAATCGTGCAATGTAAATAAACATTACTCATGCCTGAGTTGGAGGAGATAAGTATTGTACTTCTATCAAAAAAGAAATTTGAATTTTCATCAGAATTTAGTTCAATCGTGATTGTAAGGTGCATTCTAGAGTATGTGTATGAGTAAAAATAAGCTTTAGAATTATTTCATTTCTTTGTTTCGAAATGCACATCGTTTGATAAACAAATCCATCGATCGACATACGGTTTGTTTTCAAAATATAATAGGAGTCATTTAAAGTGCTGCTTATAGAAGCGGTTGCCAAAATTCTAGTGTTGAAATCATCATAAAGGGCGTGTTGCCATTTTGACTGATTTTCACTCTTCGTCTCTTTCCCTATTCTCTTTGCTTCAATCCGCCTCAAGATTAAGAGAAAGAAAGATGGGAGCATTGGACATTTTTGAGTGTATTAGTTTTAAGCTTGTAGAATGAAGCCGCCCGGGCCTCTGAAAGTAAACATAAACATCCGAACGTGCATCCTGATTCATAGCGCACGATGAAAAGAGAGAAAAGGCCGATCTCAGATATTCCGATTCGAACACACTCGAAACTACCGAAAAAAATATTATGACCGGGCCGAAACAAAACTTGTATCAACAGAAAAGCCCACTACGTCATTTGTTTATGCTTTTCTTCTTCATATCTTGTTTTATTGGCTTCATCGAGGAAAAATGACAACCGCCCTCACACATAGAAAAAACTGTGCATACCTGTATCCGTCTTGAATCCACCTGACCATGTTCTTCCGCCTTTTGTTGACTGAGAGCGCTTTGCTCCATCTAGAGGTAGTAGGGTAACCAACCTAATTTGGACCCCTACATATCTTGGACCCTGTTAATGTATTTGCCTCCTACACTGCAAAGTTTCTCTGAATTTGTTTGGTTGGATGCAGCAATTACATTCCTTGGGTTGTCTATTAAGTTTCAATATCATTAGTTCATCTCTAATTGTTTAAAATTAAACAGAATCCACAGTTTTCAAAAATAGCACCGAAAACGTTTCATGTTTCAACGATAGCCAAGAGGAACCGGTGGAAATGATACATTTTCAAATTGGATTTAAATGTACAATTATAATATTTTTTATCGATATAATTAGTTTGTCTGATTTGGTATTATGCATGTTACCTATTTGAAAAGGTTTCTTTGTAATGTTTTATCTAAAAAATCTTAAATAAATGGTGTCCACAATATGTCTTATAAAATTGATATCAACTTATTTTGGACACCCCTCGATTTTCTTTCTTGACACCTATTTGTTTATAGCTATTTTGTTATTTAGAATAATCAAAAAGTGAAAAATTTCGTAACAGTAGGTCGCCTGCTCTTTTTAAATTATTTAAAAATGTTCAAACCAATGGATGTCGAAAATCAAACGATTGAGGAACATTTCATTGAAGACCATAATATGACCACAGAGGAGACTTCTGAAATCCATGTTGAAGAACATTGGGTCGGTGTTATTAAGTCAGACCGGATTAAGTCGCAAAACTTAAAAAAGTGAGATAATGATAACACTGGGTAAAGAATTTCTTCAGCTACATTCGACTTTTGCCAGATTTGAAAAATGTAACCATAAACAAGAATTATGGCAAAAAATATTTTCCAATTATAACGTAAAGGATGCTGCGATTCAAACTTTAAACCCGTTTTCCTCGAAATCAATATTTTGTCATTTTGTCCGGTCTGACTTAACACCGGCCATTTGTAGTTCTAATTTGTTGTTTTTGTTTTCGACGAGCTATATGTTGACAGACCTATCAGAGCTAAGTAATGATAATTGGCTCTCAAACGTGAAACTTTTTCGCTCGATGCGCCAACTGGATTTCATTTTTGGTACTAGTCAAATGATGATGAAAACATTTTCTTGTATTGATGGTATAGGATGGTTGTTCTATTTTAATTGTTTTAAAATAAATATCACATAGTTTCACAAAAAGCTTGATTACAGGTGATAAGAAAACACTCGTTCTTTCGTTTGACACCAGAACATTCAGTTGAACTCAATATTTTATTACGAATTATTGAGATCCGGAATTATTTTTGTATTGTTGAGGTTAGGTTGGTTGTTTTAGATATGGAAAATGTTTATCTAGAAATTGGACTTATCAGTGGATAACCTCGACTACCAACAACTACACTCTTTAATCCAGTGATTTTTGCCCACCATCGTGTTTTCTATCGAAATTTCAATCTCTGAATTTCATTTTAGTATAAATTGAAACCGGAAGAACAAATGTGAGTGAAGTAACAAGAAATTTACCATCTGGATATTTTTCAGAGGTAGGAAACATATTTTCTTCATCAATATTACTTTTCATTGGAAGAAATAACTTTTAATTATAATATTGATTAAATTTAAAAAAATCAGAATTTACTTTCCAATGTGTTTTGACAGACGAAAATAAAAACATCATCATTGCACTTCCATGCTCTCTGGCGGTCGACATCTAGCGTTAGATCACGAATAAGAGTGTGCTTGCTGAATTCCTAGAATCGCCTGAAACACTCACACGAACAGGAACATCAAGATTCAAGCGACGTAGACCTGCTGTTTTAACATTGCGCCGAACAGTTGAACGCTACAAGGCGAAAACTGAAGAAAAAAGGAAAGTAAATGAAGAGAAACAATGAAAAACTGAGCTTAGAAAGAATAACAAGAAACCACCTCGTAAACAAAAGAATTAAAAATTAATATTTATTACAAGAAGATTCCTGACGAACTTTGAACCTTGATTTCTCATCCACTCGAGGATGTTATTCCATAATACTGCTACAGATGAATTGTTACACGAAATATATTATTGTTAACTCTATTGCATAACATTCAATGCTGCTTTGTTAAGTCTGCAGTAATCTAATTGTACCGATAGTTTTTCTATTTCTCAAAATGATAGAACTAAAAAAATACTTCATGCAGTCAGCCTTCCATATAAAGATTAATGTACCATTTTTGAGTCACTGATTTGCTTATGTTCTTCTTTCATGCATTAAATATACTGCAAAGAGAACGATGCAGTTTAGTAGAAAAAACTTCACTATTTCCAAAATATATTCAGTCACATTCAGTATGTTCAAAATATACTTGGAACACTGTCCAAATTAGTGTGGAAAGGTCCGAAATGTGAAAAATTCATGCTGTGAAGAAATGTCATTTTCGAGTTTATGTCAAACATCCATTCACAGTTTTCTTTCAAGAACAGTAATTTTGGAGCAGACTCGTGCATGTATTGCATTAAAAACATAGGCAAGCAAATATTTTTTTACGTTCACGTAATTTCACTTCCTCTAGGGGTCCAAAATTGGTTGGTTACTCTAGTTGTAAGGCTGTTCTGCTGAAAATTTTATGCATTGGACATATTCGGTCTATCCGTCTATCCACTCATTGAATGCTTATTAGAAGTTTATGTATGAAAATGCATAAAAACCGAAGAAGAAGAAAAGAGACGAATAGAAAGTATGCTACACTGATAAAATAAAGTATCCATTAATGCGTAGAAAACTACGCATTTTCAATAAAAGAGGAATAACCCATTAAATGGGAAAAGAGTTTGTACCCATAAATGAGTACAGACCTTGTACGTCAACCTGGGTATAGTTTACCCATTATTTTTCGCAGAATTGTTACAACAAAATGCGTAAAAAATACCCATTTATGAAAATCGCGCCAGAATTAAAAATACTGTCAATAGAATTGTTTCTGAATTTAAAAAAAAACATCATTTCACTTTATTGTCTCCTTACAAAAGTATAGGAATCTAGATAGAGATCCTATTCCAAAACTCCTTAACAAAATAAAACCGCCAACTGGATATATTTTTGATGGCTGGATCTTTTGGCTGTTCTAAAAATGCCGAACTAGTGCATATTTGCAACATCCTCAGTAGTCTAAACAGCCGTTGTTTTCGGAGCATTGCCAAAATGTTCCGTTTCCACCACGGACTCCGATGCAGGCCGATAATTTGCAGGTTCCGCTACGATCCTTAGTTAGCAGGTTAACTTGCTTGAAATAATTCTTAAGGAGTTTTCACCCATTGTTAAGATCAATATACCCATTGACATTACCTCATCGAGTAGTTGTGAAATGGATGAAAAGTACTCATTGTTAGAAACAAAAAATACCTATTTTTGACAGCTTGAATAACTTCCGAAAATGGGCAATTTGAATACATAAAATGGGCAAAAAAATGTTACCGTGTAACTATGCATATTTTTGTTTCTCAAGCGGACCCCGTATAAATAAATACCATTCCCGAAATTTTCGGAACCATTTCCAAACTATTCATATAATACTCACCATATTGGGAATACTACTGATATATTCCACCATTATAATTGAACTGTTATACAACCATACCCATTTTAGTTACCATTTGCTATACCTTCCGTGTACCCTATATTGGAGAGTTGTATACTACATTGTACTTTTGTGCAAGAGGTTAATGTTGCTGTGGTGGTCTTTGTTATTCGCATATCTGTTCACGCTGCTCTAAAAACCTGTAGCTTAACATGATCAAAAATCCTTGTCTTACAATATTACGGCGATAGCTCAATTGGATAAAGCGACAGGACAGTCCACTTAGCCTCAACGAAGCTCTCATCAGAAGATTGCGTGTAACAAAATGAAATTTCATCAATCGATAGAATTGAAATGTGAATGGGAAGACGTTTTTTTTCTCCACCAAATATTTTATGCATCGCTAGATCTAAAATATGCATGTCACCATAATCTGTATAGTTCTTGAATGGTATGTTGTCAAAATGTATATGGAAAACCGCATATTTTGGTATGGTGACTGTTCTTAACGACCCGTTGTTTGTATGGATGAGCATGGAAAAACGACTGGTTATGTTCGATATTATACCAGGCAATGGTTAATCTATTGTTGAACGAACCATATTGAAAATGGTTTTTCAACGTTTGATTCGACGGTTGGCATATGGTACACATTTATGCGGGACCCTACACGAGACAGGAATATTGTCAATAACTATATTGAAAAGACTACTTCAATCCATTAATCCCATTTAAATTCTACAGAATCAATATTTTCAAGATGATCTTAAGCGGACCCTACACGAGCAGAAATATTGACAATAAATCATTTATTGATCAATATATTGATGGTGTAAGATGTTGTAAAGCGGACCCTACACGGGACAAGAATATTGTCAATAAAAATATTGTCAAGACTGCTTCAATACGTCAATCCCATTTAATTTCTACATGATCAATATTTTAAAGATACCCTTACACGATCAATATATTGGTCAATATTCAATTTATTGACAATATTTCTACACGTGTAGGGTCCGCTTAAGGTCATCTTAAAAATATTGATCCTGTAGAATTTAAATGGGATTGATGGATTGAAGCAGTCTTGTCAATACATTTATTGACAATACTGCTGCCTCGTGTAGGGTCCGCTTTACACCATCAATATATTGATCAATATATGATTTATTGTCAATATTTCTGCTCTTGTGGGGTCCGCTTCAGTGTAAATTTGTTTCAAAATTACAAGCCGTCGGATAATTTGGATCTGTCAAAATACATCTAGAACACGGTGTTCCCAATGCGATGATTTAGCCACCTGTTCTAAATGTTGTTTATTTGATTTTGTTATTGTTTGTGTCTTATGTGACACATATTGTTTTTTCTGATGTCAGTCGTCACACATACCAATGAAAAAAAAAATTAGAACAGTGTTCTATTCTAGGGGCAGATCACTTGTGATGCATTTTTAAAAATCAGCGAAATTAAATGCATTTATTTCCATCAAAATAGAAATTCATAATGTATTTTGCGTTGCGTGCAATGTTTTTGCGTTGCGTGCAATGTTGTTTCCGTTGCGTGTAAGACGTCAAAACCCTACAGAAAAACTAGCCCTACATTAAACAAAACGTCGAACAAAGTGGATCAGCGTAGGACGTTTGTTAAACAAACTTTTCTGCGAGGGAGTGCAAAGCTGATGCAAAAATGGAAATAAATGCATTTTTTCTAATTTGATGCAAATTTGTTATACATTCTTAGAGTGATCTGCCCCTAGGTTCTATTCGTGTTTTAAATTGTGGTAAATTTAAAACAGAATGGTCGAGCTGTTTTAAATCTGATCCAAAAAAGTGCTCGAAAAATAGAACTGCATCTCAGCATTGCGATCGATCTGTTTTAGTCGGTGATGTAAAATAGAACATCCCATATAGAATACAAGTAGATACAGAACACTAGATTAGGATTGTCGCTGGTGTTCCCATTGTTTTCGTCTCGTAACATGTTTGTTTTGTTTTCGGTATATATCTGTCAAGGTATCGAAAGTCTCTCTAGTAAAAGTCTTTGGTCCGCACTTTTGGTACACGCAGAAAAATATGGCCTGCTTGTAACCACAAACGGTTTAGGTGATCTTCAAATTAGTAAAATGTAGAGTTTACCTTTTTCATTTCAGTCTCGTTTATTCTGCTGTGATTTTTATGCATTCAAAACCGAAAATGTCCAATGCATAAAATTTACAGCAGAATAAACAATAGGCAAACAGAAAAATGATGTGGTATCTGCTATGAAACAAATTTCTATGTGGCATACTATTATAATTTCATTAATTTTCACATGGTGGTATCTATGCGTGACAGATAATTTTTATGTTCTACTACAAATTGCAAAAAATTATGTGTGAAATCAATATATTCAATATAACGAATTTTCTCGGTGTAAATTTTCGACTGTTATTGTTATGAAATGAAAGAGTTTGTATATACCGCACAAGGAAATGAAAATTCATCAAAATTCAGTACAGGTTTAGACAATTTGTGCATTCTAATTAGTGAAAATACATCAGCCAAGAATGGCTATCGTGTTGCTGGCTAAAAGGAACAAAAATGATTCGTCGCTATGAAACGACGATAGAGGATAATTTTTTTGCTTTTTTTTATTTGGTATTTGACGGGTACCCTGTCAAAAAAAATGCGGACGAACATGGTTAGGCGATTTAAAAAGTTTGACGTTTGACTCAACTCGCCTGTGCTAATTGTCCCTAGGAACAAATGCAATTTGCGAATGCGATTTAAAGGCAATTTCAATACTTAGACAAATTTTCTGGCGGCTGAAATGGACTTGGTTGTTTTTCGCGTTTTTCCAACATGGCGGTTCATGTTTGGCTTAAGTTTAAAATTGTTTTTTTTTCAAACAATTGGCGTGTTCCCGCTTGCATTTTGTTTGTTTAGTGCACTTAATTTAGCCAACGAATGCGGAAAATTGTGGAATCGTGTGTAAGTATAGTGGAACAAGATCTCTGAGTCTAAATGAAAGTCAGATTGTGGTAAGTTTTGGTGTGCAATACGAATTTCACCATCGATTCTTCCTATAGTCTGGTTGTGATTACCTAGTGTACCGATATATTTATGTGAGTAGATAGTGAATCCGAAAATAATTATTATTTTTAATTTTCATATCAGGCAATTAAGGGCGATTAAATGGCGCGTTTCCTGGGCGATTTAGGGGTGATTTAAGGGCGGGTAGAGCGGCTAAAAAATGACGGCGGCAAAATTAAGCATGGCGGCCGGGGCCCTTGAAGTGGACGAACGAGCATCCTGATTCTTTGGCGTACGATGAAAAGTGAGAAAAGGCCGAGCTTCACCTCGGATCTACCTATTAGAATACTTAGGGACACTTTTTACTTCGAAAAAACCGATTAAATTAACTATGACCGAACCGAAATAAAACTCATGGCAACAGAAAGGCCCACTACGTCATTTGTTTGTGCTTTTCTTTTTCATATCTTCTTGTTTTTTCGGCTTCACCAAAGAAAAATGGCAACCACACTCACCCACAGAAAAAAATGTGCACACCTGTATCCGTCTTGCCTACCACTTATGCCAGCGACAATCCAAATCTACCCAGTCAAAAAGGGCAAGTTGCTGGCTAGCGGGGGGCTATTTGCCAACTCGGATGCGCTAATTGCCCTACAATTTGCCAGCAATTTGCTGGCAATTAGGGGGCTATTTTATATGCAACATTTGGGAGATTTGCCGCCGTCATTTTTTAGCCGCTCTACCCGCTCTTAAATCACCCCTGAATCGCCCAGGAAACGCGCCATTTAATCGCCCTTAATTGCCTGATATGAAAATTAAAAATAATAATTATTTTCGGATTCACTATCTACTCACATAAATATATCGGTACACTAGGTAATCACAACCAGACTATAGGAAGAATCGATGGTGAAATTCGTATTGCACACCAAAACTTACCACAATCTGACTTTCATTTAGACTCAGAGATCTTGTTCACTTACACACGATTCCACAATTTTCCACATTCGTTGGCTAAATTAAGTGCACTAAACAAACAAAATACAAGCGGGAACACGCCAATTGTTTGAAAAATACAATTTTAAACTTAAGCCAAACATGAACCGCCATGTTGGAAAAACGCGAAAAACAACCAAGTCCATTTCAGTCGCCAGAAAATTTGTCTAAGTATTGAAATTGCCTTTAAATCGCATTCGCAAATTGCATTTGTTCCTAGGGGCAATTAGCACAGGCGAGTTGAGTCAAACGTCAAACTTTTTAAATCGCCTGACCATGTTCGTCCGCATTTTTTTGACAGGGTAGTGTTCTGTATCTATAGAATACATCATTGCGAACAGCTTAAACATGCATGTTTGCGTGGCGCTGCAGTTGCAAAGAAGGGCTACATGATGTTTCCGAAACTTGTCACTAGAGAGTACTTATGAGGATTAAAAGATTGTGAGAATTGAGCAAAAGAGGCTTTTCGTCATTGACAGATGTACAAGAGAAAGAAAGGATTGTTTATATACACGTCGTGTTGATCGTTTTTCCTCTACACATTTTGATTTATATTCAAAAACGAAGATTCATTCGACAATATTGTTACTTTATTAATTTATCTTTATTTTTTAAATAAACATCAGTTAAATTTAATAAAAGGTCAATGGAGAAAATCAATTTGAACCTTTCCAATCGACCTAAACTAAATATCTTGGACAAACCGTTGAGCCGTGGGAAAGGTGAAGTTTCGCTGAGCTGTTATGCATTGCTTTTCTCCGAAGTGGTTCAATATTCTCAAAGTCGTGTCAATACCATCCCTGATTTGCAGAATAAGTAGGTATCCAAATATATTTTCGGTCCGGTTTTTTAGTAGAGCATAATCTGATTCTATACTCATTCTAGGCTCCATGATCTAGGAAAAGACGTAGGATGTAGAATCATTGATCTCTATTTCGTACGGGAACGAAGTTCCAAACGAGAAACTAAATTGATTAATATGCTATTGTTCATCAAAACTACACTTTGGAAGGTAATGTCTGGAAACGAGATCTAAGTTTATTAGTTTTTGTAATTTTCCAAAACTTGAACTTTGATCTTTGGTTGTAACTGATTTGTTAAACGACGGCCTGTTAGTTACACTTTTAATCAGGTCATGAAAGAAATCACACTAACTTGGGCAAGCAGGTTGACGTAAGAACGATTTCCCACGTGATTTACTGGATCCAGGATGCTAACAGCTCAATTTTGAAATTAATTATTGTGGTTTGCAGAAAGACTATATCATTGACTATTTTGTCAGTTCCTCTGAATTGGAAATGCATCTTTAGTGCTTCAATAGTTCACGTCTTTTCAGACATTGTTTGGCAAGGAGGCGGACAAGCTGGAGCATGCCACGGAAGACGAGTGCACATACTATATCATTGAGAAGGAGCCACTGGTCAACAAATTCATCAGCGTGCCAAAAGATAAGGGATCACTAAACTGTGCCGTATTCGTGGCCGGCATCATCCAGGCGGTACTATCAAACTGCGGTTTTGTAAGTTCGATTTTTCGTTATACATCAGATTTTGCTAGAAAAATTTCGAAAGGCTCGAGAAACGGGACATAATTTAGTCGTCTTAATGATAAATTGAATTTATTGACCGCGAATTTGTATCGTTCGTTATTACTTTCGTTCTTTGTTAATTGATTCATCTAGTTGGAATGGAAGCGTAGTTTGTCAAAATATGCGCGCTACATTATCGTTTATTTACCGTCTGGTTGTAATTTCTTAATAGCTAGAAACTGATCAAAGGTCTGATGCACTGATCACTATGCCTGATGGTGCGTAACAACGTATGACGCTTCAAAAAGAGCGGCGTAGTAAATGTACGTAAATATTGACCAGGCTGATCATAGGAACCGAATCCTTCTTATCAGACGAAAAAGTCATGCGCATTGGACTTGTGCTAGTCGTTCATGTAAAGCATCGAACTGCATCGAACGTCCGCATTTAGCATTTGGTTGAGTTCTTTGAACTAATGTGATTCACATGTTCAGAATGGGGCTTTGTTCTTTCTGCGTTAGTCAATTGGCATAAGGTAATTTAGCATTTCGGACGTTTAGTATAACCGTTTTTGACATTTTGAGGAATGACCATATTGAGCATCATTCGGTATAACTATTTTCATATTTACATGGGACTGACTTGCGACTATGGACAGCAAGTCAGTCTCATGTTCTATGGGATTCCCCAAAGCCCCTCTAAACAAGGTCCTAGCATGCGTCAAAACTGTTAGTGGTAGTGAACAGAGACAGCCTATAAAACGTGGTATTGATGACGTAGACGCTACCATTCGCCCTTAGAAACCGTCACAAATACGAGCAATGCGGCAGTTTTCGTTTTGACGCATGCTAGGATCTTCCTATATAAGGACATTGGGGATTTCCTATCTAAATGGGCATGGCTTGCGATTATAGACAATATAGGAAAGCGGTTATTCCGGATTCAGCATAATCGTCCAGCGTCCCCTTAGTGGCTTAAAGCTACCTAGGCTTCTTGTCTATGATGCACATCAATGCTAAACTTTTGAAAATTTTCCGAATAGTATGCTTTTGTTCAAGCTGTAGCATCACATCTAGGGTCGAGAGCACCATTACTGAAACTATACAACAACGAAAGCCATTGACAAATAATCTATAATTACCTATAAAACGTATTCGCTCGACATAAAACTCTTCTGGTGGCAAATCTGAGTAAACAGGAGCATGTTTCTCGTGCTCCAGACAAAGAATGCTAATCAACACCAGGATCTTATGCCTGTTGGTTTTGCTATTAGTATTAGAAATGCAAAACAAATTAAATCTACCCTTAGACGATGTTACTCAAATAATCACCAAATACAAATTTCTAACAATTGATAACATTATTTCTTCCACTAGACATGTCAAGTTTCAGCCCACTGGCATAAGGGGACGACCTATATGGTTAAATTCGAGGAGCACGTTATCAGCCGAGATAAACAATTAGAAGAGAAATAAAATCAATTCCCGTAACAATATCTTTATTTCGATTTGCATGATTTAGCATCCGAAACGAATATTCGCTATTATACGTCTGACAATGCTCACTAGGTATGAGTCAATTATGAATTAGATAAACTTGAAGTTACGGTCCTTGTAGGCTACCTGTCCAGTACGATACTTGTGCTCTCGAGCGTCGCGCTCTTTTTTCAGCATCCAACCGTAACCAACAATTGGAATTACAACAGCCAACATTCCAAATCGGAAGGTACGCCCGGTTGGCTTGAAGTGGTCGAAGTGATTGACCTGCATGGCCTGGAAACGTGCTAAACCGGTGTCGAACTGCAGGGACGAAGAAAATCATTGTTATTGCACCGATGACATAACCATTCGATCAGCTACTTACGACTCCAGCAGATTCACCCCGGAGATGCAGGTGAGGGTTGGTTAGAGTCCTCCAGTATTCCTGGCGAAGAGCGGCCCGATGAGCCGCCTTTTCCTGTGCTATGCGATCAGAACTGGCCATGGCCGTATCGTTTTATCCAGATCAAATAGTTATCAATGTAAAGAAAAAACAAACTAGCACTGAAAACGTAACTTGACAGTTGCTCAAATTGTACGAGGTGATTGTGATTGTGAGCGCCCAATAATGAGATCGAGTCATTTTCCGACTGATACGCTCACTACGACGATTATGCAAAATAATTAACTTATTGGCAAATCCAAGAGCATATCGACCGCAGTAGACGCTCAAACAAATTATATCGTGTTGACTTAACCCATAACCAAATACAAATCTCGCCAAACATATGATTACGGCCTAAAAGCCAACTGTCAAAATCCACTTTGAATGGAAATTTCGGACAAACCGTTACACGCCAATCACAGATGTTGGTAGTAAACGAAAGAGAAAAGTTTTCTCTTTCATAAACTGCTGTGAACTGTGTTCGGCTAGTAACGGTTTGTCCGAAATTTCCATTCAAAGTGGATTTTGACAGTTGGCTTTTAGGCCGTAATCATATGTTTGGCGAGAAATATGTTAATACGGCATGCTCTGGCGATTTTTCGTGGACACATTTTATAACCCTGGTACACCGATAAAGGTACACTGTCAGATTGACAGCGTACTTCGATGAAATATTGTAAAAACTAGCATCGCTGCAGTCGAACAAAAACAAATCTTGAACGTTACCATAGATACTGTTTAGTATTGAGAAAATTGGGAAAATATAACTTTTTGTCTGCTGAAAACTTATTAAAGTCTCACATGAAAACTCCGATTTTGCATCGAGGTAAGGTTGTTCGAAACTATTTATGTTCATAATTTTTCAGGTAGAATAGAATGGATAGACTCCGACTAATTTCCTTTTCATAATTTTTCAGGTAGACTAAAAATAAAACGAGTATTTTCCGCCCATGGGGGAGATCCCAAGGTCATTGTCCCAAGTATCACATCGAATATTATCGTGTCGGGGTATATTTCTAGCACCAATTGCCAAACTGAGCTGTGAACCGTTTTTAAGATTCACTTTTGACGGAATCTACTGGAGGTTTCTCAAGCTCATCATCAGGACTTTCATGCTTTTCCCAACTTGTAGTGCAACGCGTTTGAGATGCAGTTGAATATTGTCTTCGGTCGGTTTTGGATGGACTAACCGTTCAAGAGCGACGAAATAAAATAACGCGTAGGTTGATACTGCTATCAGTAGCACGGTGCACCGGTGCGGTAGGTTGAATCATTATGTTGGCTCATGACAACGCTAGAACTGGTGTTTTGTCCCATCGCTGCGCGCATAATCTATTATCACTGCAATCAAAAATTGGAAATTTCAACCACCGTAAATCGTTGTTTCTCCTGTTCAGTGCTTATTCAGCACGCTGGAAGTAGTGAGCACTATAGCGCATCATTGTACGAATGATGCGCACTGCTTCCGACTTGATTCATTTGTTTAGAACAAGAGAAAATTCGATTGTCGCTGCATCCAGAATAACTATCCAACTACATCTAGAATAACTTTTGTATCGCAGCATATTTTGCATGTCATCTTGAATCCGCCGCCGTTGTTGAAATGATAACGATCCGCCCAAAACTACGCGGATATCTGTGTGCATAGGTAGCACTTCAAAGGTAGCGGCGAACTTTAACCTGATGACGCATTGTTTAATGTCAAAAATCGGATTCTAGTAAGAGCAAGTTTGTTTTTGCAAATACATTTTGCAATAATTTTTTACTGTTATTTATTTATTTTTTACTGTTTACAGTATGGTCCACATTCTAGAATTGTATAGAAATTGTTCCATCCGCGATTATCGGAACCGCCCGTCATGACAAAGAAGTGCTGCTAACGTTCCTATCAGGCGACAATCGATACCCCCGAAAATGCGCTACAGATTGCCAACCGTCCGGACATTACCATTAATTACATTTTGTGAGTATTACCTGAGCATTAGATTGCCTTTATTGGTCACGACGCTGTTTTTACAGAGCTGACCAGCACAACTTTGAAATAGTTTCCTGTTGAGAAGGAGTTATCAGCCGATACTGCTAATGCATCACTGTTCATCAGCATCTGCAGTGGGCGTTAAAAATATCGTTCTTCACCGTGTCGTATTTTGGGTGATCTGATGCAACTCTCGACTGCAGCAAAACTATCCAGCTGTCGGAAGTAAAACAGCGTCTATCTCCAGTTCTGATGAAGATTTCCTCCGAAGGTTAGCGAATATATAAAAGACATTCAACTTACCGGAAATGCAAAGCCTAGCTCTATTAATGCTTACATGAAGTATCGATGCAATTCAATGAAGCATTGGTAATTTTATGTCTAATGGTCGGGATCGTAGCGGTATTCTCTGGTTCAATATTATCACCAAGATTTAAGATTGCATCTATAACGATAAAACTACCTACATGGTAGGTAATATAAAGGACCTTGGTAAAATGTATCATCCCAATAATTAAATTTTTATTTATTCGCAGGTATTCTGAGCTGCTAATCAAGAAGCTCTTGCTGGTAGATTTAATCGATGACATATTGTGAGACGAGATGCCGTCACTGAAAAATCCGGTGCTAACTTCATTGAAATATATTATTTCCTATGGTGAGTACTGAGTAGGCAGGCTTTACCTTTATCGCGCATTTAAGGTTTAAAGCAACATTGCGAAAATTATCCCAAAATTATCGTAAACACGTTTCAAAGCTATGAAGCTTAAAAATGCACCTTTAAGGGTTAAGCTAAATACAAAAACATAATTGTATTTGGTTAAGCATATCAGAATATTTTACAAGGATCAACAATATAGGTTCAATCGAAAATCTATTCTCAACCTTATTTTTAGGTAGTACCCACCTTGTTCCTATACTGCTGGAAACAATCTACCGCAAAAATAACCCTGGAAACATTTGCGTGAACTTGCAAGCGATTCTAATTATCGACCAACGTACCGGCATTCCGGAGTCTCTTGCAAAAGTACAAGGATGAAATGTACAGCGACAGTGAGTGTTCGCAGATTTTTGTTTCAAAGTCTCTAACTAACTTGGCGTTATTACAGAAGAAGCCCCTCAGCAGTGTGCAAAATGACATTCATTGCTATTCAGTCTGGATGGAAGTTTGGCTCAATTGCAGCAACCACCCCTCTGTTCCCGAAATATAGGAACCGGACGGACAGAGTGAACACCTATCAAATGACCAACTGAACCAGCCAGGAAGCAGAATAGTCGGAGAAAATCTAAGTGAATGGTAAGATAGACAAAACGATTGCAAATTAATCAGTCATTGGCGTAGTAGATGTCACGGTTAGCATCGATAGCGCATATGTATTGTATTAATATTAAATATATCTTTTTTTAAAATAATTTAATACATATATTAGCTATTAAATAATTTTAAAATTGTTACACATTATTTACATTGTAAAATTCTAATCGCGAATAAAAACTTAAAATTTATTAATTCTTGATATAAACCTTAACACATAGCCCGCTACATTCTATACGGATTCTTTTTGAAATTGATGTGATATTCCTGTTGAAAATATCCACTCGCATCAATCAACCATTGATAATCTAATAGAACAAATTGGTATGGCGGTCTGACTTCAAAGGGGAGGCCTCCCAGTTTCGATTTCTTTTCCAGATTAGTCGTAGTTGTAAGAGCATTGCATATTTGTTAAGATTTTGTAAGTTTGAATTGCGGTTTACGATGGCTGTTTGACATATAATTGTGCCATGTTGTTGCTATATGGTTTGCTATAGGAAGAAGGTAGTGAAGCTCTTGCATGGCTTTCAGAGATAGGATAGGCGCAACGTATCAGTACGCTTCACGACAATTCTGCTCCGGGACTAGACTTTTCACTTACAGGAAGCATCAACTTCGAAACAGACGATGATACCCTCTATCAGCACATAAATATGACGCAACTCCTATGAAAGAAGTTGATATGGTCGAAATTATGCTGTATTTCTCCATCTCGTGATTTATGAAAATCGAAAGTATAGAACAAAACCAAGCAAGACATGTTCTCTAGACTTGTTGAGGGGTTGTGACAGGATTTCCAAAAAGCCAGTTGATCTCTTGCGGCATAAATAAAGCTACACAGGTGAGTTTTGTAACATGTTATCTTAAGTTCTACCCGGACGTACTGCAGTCGTACTTGCCGACACACATAACCAAATGAACCCACCAATTTCAAATGTTAACCGTCCGGAGGTCGCCCTAGTCTACTTAGTACATGAGTTTTAGAGCGATTTTTCGTGAAACAAACGTTCCAAGATCTCAATGTATGGTCAAGGTGAATCATATGAAAATTATATAAACACATATATGGAGATATTTGCGCTTGCCGTTGGATGCTTGCACAGGAACACCACGAGTGAGCATCCAATCATCGCCTCTATTTCCTGGATGTATTGGTTAACTCTGGTAGAAAACTGCTTTGACGTAGATTTAGACTGGAATTACAGGAAAGGAATAATAATATCGGATTGGTACATGTCATTTTTGTGAACTATAGTATATGTTCCCTATTGGAATCAATTACGCACGCGTCCGCACGCTAGCAATGTAGTTAACCGCAGCCGGCCTCATCGGAGTGGAAAAGGTTTGGGATGCACATCATTTTCCACAGATGCATTATAAAAAAATCCGCATATGACTGTATTAGTCATGGGTTGAATATGACTGTCGATCGATTTTTTTAACAATAATTGCATGCCGCAATCAAATATTTTACAATTTTGTTTTAATTGGGGTAATTTTCGCATTGAAGTAGGGAAATCCTTTACTAGACACATAAACAAACTGAAAAAAAATAATTGTAAAATAAAAGCACACTTTGATCAGGTAGCGATACCAGTTTCATTTTTTCCAGCGCTTTTTACCTGTTAAGACGAATTGGGTTATTTAATTCGCCTCCTTGGTGAGCCAAAAAATGATGATCCTTTTGTATGGGACCTTGGCGTATTTAATTTGTATTTGCCATAACCCATAAACTAGCGGCTAGGCGGGTTGAATTAGGTGCTGCCGAACGGACGGTTATTGAAACTTTATTCTAGGCTACCCGTCGTAACTTACCTTTTACTTAAAAGTAATGTGGGATAGAGTATGTGGTATTATAGAGTCCCGTACAGACACACTAACCCAGCGTTTGTTCAGTAATTTCTTTTGACGACTTGCTCAGTAAAGTGATATTTTGAAGGAGCTGTCAGCAAATTGTTTAAAAATTTGCAGAATAGTTTTCATTTTTTGGCGATTTTCAGTAATTTTTCGAATAATTTACTGAAACCCGCAATATTTTTCACTAAATTTATCAGTTCTTCTGTTTTTTCGGTACATAAACATTATCCCGTAAAATACTGACTGATTGTTCGGCAAAATTGAACCAACGTTACCGAACCTCGTCAAAAACTTACAAAACAGGTACAGCAAATCATCTGTCAAGTCGCCATTTTCAGAGGAAACTGCTGACTGACCAGTGTTTTTTGACGTTTGGATAGAATGGATTGCGGAGAGTTCGGTACCAAATTGTTTTACTCAATTGATTACCGAACGGTTTGCTGCTCAAAACCCCAGCAAAATTTTACTGTACCCAGTAATTTAAATTAAGTGTGGAGGAATGCGCAACACTGCCCAAATAGATGCCCTCTTCTTTGTTCATGGCACCCACAGTTTTTGCTGTAACTTTGAGTGACTTCAATCGAATTACATAAGAAATTAATATGGAGTGAATTGAAAACCAACTGTTTCGTGGCTTATAGCACTTCATTCATAATACCATGTAATTTATTTTACATTGTTGCAAAAAGTATAATAAACTGAATACAGTGTCCTGTTTATGGGCGAATGACCTAACAGTTAAAACTCAAAATAAACAAAATACAAATACAAGTGTCCTGTTTGGTCAATTGAAATATTTCACCATGATATTATTTTTCTCAACAATAATAGCCAATTTCTTCATCTGGATGAAAACCGGTTTTCGGCTAATTGGTCACCAACAACCTGAAAACTGGTTTTCAGCGAAAACCGGTTTTCATCCAGTGAAGAAATTTGCCGTAATACTGTTCTTGCATGTTCTCCGATAGAAGAATGTTTGTTACTTTGCACGATAGGTAGCCATCTGACTGTTCGATAGGTAGATTTGGCTTCACTCTGTGCGAGCCTTTAACATAAACAACGCCTTTGGTGTGGGAATGATAGCGTCTACCCAGTAAAGTTCAATCAGAAAATGAGCCGGAATTCCGATTGGTTCTAATTTGCATTCCGGCTTTAACTAGAATCAACCAGTATTCCAGCTGAACTTGCTACATTTCAACAATATTTTCCTCAATTGGGGGGAGGGCTGAGTTCAGCATATGGGCGTCTGCTGACACGAGAACTGTCCGTGCACGGTACTGAGCCGTGGGGCTAACCTGTTTGGCTTAAAGACATTTGGTGTAACGTCATTTAGCATAACGTCGGTTGACATAACGTCCGTTTGGCATAAGAAATAATTTGATAGGTCGTTTGGCATAGTACTAATTTGGCATAAAATGTACAGGATATTGAACGCTATTAGGTCGTTTGACTTAATGTTTTTGGTATAAAGTCGTTTGGCATAACGGCCATTTGGCATAAGAGCCATTTGGCATAAAGTATAAATATTCGTTCTAATTTTTGTGGCGTTTTGGTCCACTGAAATAAGTCTAGATACAGCAACTGCAAACCATGAAACCTACCGATTAACTCAGCTACGTCTTTTCAGGTGGAAAAACTCATTTGGACGCTGGTTACAATAATCATTGCAATAATAAAAACGACGCGTATATCGACGCCGTTTGATGTTTGAAAAACTGATCATTTGTCAATATGACGGTGAACCGTTTTCGTCGAGGGGCCGCATTGAATTGGTACATGGAAAATCCCTGACCACTCTATCTTGAGTTTATCTTTGTTAGTAATGTATATGCATCTGCTCACATCTCTAATTATTGTCAGTTTGGTTGTCAATGTAAATTTGACACGATTTTGACATTCAGATGCTTTTTAGTTGAATAACTACACTGAAAAAATTCAAACGTTAATTCTATTTGCTTCAAACCGCTTAAAATTCATATGAAGAAGAAATACTATTGTTATCACGCGCACACATACCTTCTATGTGTCAACTGTATAAACTATGTGTGCACACACATAAGTTATATGTGCATATTGTTATAGAATGGGGTTTTATGTGCCTAATAGTTATGAAATGTGAATGTAAGATTAATATTTTTTGTAAATACACACATTAGGTTTATGTGCCAGCAAATAGTGTCTATATGCCTCCGTTAATTGCAAAAATCTATGTGTAAAATCAATAGGCATAACGTTTATTTTTTTTTTGAGTGTAGCAAAGGTCCAACTAAAAACTGGACCAGTTACAAAGTGACTAACCAGCGAATCACGACCGTATTTGTAACTCTGGCATTGAATACTTTTAAATCATGGTATGATATGAATTAACTTGAAATGTAGAATCTTATGTTCTGTAGAAGAACAAGAAATAATCGTCCTTTTGGATAAGAAATATTAAAATATTTGTCAACCAGTTTAAAATCATCCCTCAATTCTTTCAAATGGGATAGACATTTTGAATGTTCCTCACAAATATTTTTCTCGTAAAATATCGTAGGCATGAGATATTTAACATCAACCCGTTCATTATTACGATAGAACACGAAATCATTCGAGCAACCCCTGGTTTGCGTTTAGGCCCATTTTAGACGCTCAGTAGACAAGTTTTCAACGTGTAAATGCAAAGAGCAAACAATTTATTTGAAGCAAAAGTAGACGTTTCATCATTATTGTTGAATCAACGGAATACATACGCGCCTAAAACCAATCTGCTCCAAGTGTTGCAACATTTGTTCAGGCTAACCAAGAAAACAAACGTTTGAACAGCTGTTATGAACGTACGACGACAAGCGCCAAAAATTATAAATCACTCTCATTTGCACACAACCGTAACGCCCATATGGACCATATGAATTGCACCACGCTCACGCTGCTATTCCAACCGTCTCTCATGCAGCTGCTCTGTCTAGAGCATGCGGTGATGGTACTAGATACGTGCATGTTTGAGGTTGAATCGGTCATTGGGAGACAGAAATTTACTCGCTTGGTATGCTAGGTTGGTTTATCGCTCGGGTTAAATTGTCGAACTTCAAGGTTTGGAGATTAATACTTTCATTTAAATTAATTTGCGTGCTTTTGCTGTTAATTTCAACTGAAAATGGGTTTCGCGTCGTCAGATTTTGCTTACCTGTTCAATGAATCTTTCTAAATATCGAGCTAAATATAACAATATCCTTCCAACCTTTGAAAATTCAAAATTAATTTTAATTGATTTAAAAAAAATGTAAACACATCCTTTTTTGATACTATCGGTCTTCTTTGACAGTGAATGTAGCCACATGGGTTAGCATTTTAAACAGTTATCCCAGCAAAAGGATTGGGATCTAGGTAGTTCAATGGAAGGTGTGATCGTGAAAATTTAAATTAATAAATTTGGTTTTTTGTTGTGTTGCTTACAAAAAATGAAAAAAGTTCTATTACGTATCATTAACGTCAGCTGCATCGGAAAATATCAAAAAGTATATGGTTTAATGACTCAATTTAAGCCTACTAAAACGGTCGGTTCAAAGTCAAACAAGACTTAGACGGATTAAATCGAGCGATTAATACGAGTTTTATCTCATCAGCTGTGTTACTTTTATCACTGAGAGCTAACAAGTAAGGTTTTCAACTTGTGTAAGAAATAAAACAACAGACTAACAGAAATAACACTATGAGTTAATTCCATAAAAAAAATTTCGATCCGTTTATTTTACTATAACACTAGCTCCACCTTTTATACACGGTCCCAACCATTCATTTGCAAAAGCGTTATCCCTCAGCCTCGGGAACAATTTTTCACTAGTGGTCTATCCCCCGTATACTTGCGCATATATCAGTGGCGCCATAATCTCAAAAGCGGTCACAGTCCCAACCAAAAATATATAAAAAATGACCGTTAAAGCGGGCGAAGAATTGTTTCGAATATTTTGTCTGTTAGTCTGTGACAAAACTGTCACTTTGAAATGACAACAACAAGTAGCAACTTGCCACTGGCTGGCGCTTCGATCGGCAATCGCTATACGGGACTTGTGCGCGAACTTGGATACAATGGTGACTAACGCATGCGTACCTGTATGCGATGTTGATTTTCAACGTATTTTTATTTAAATGTTTACACGGGTTCTTCGGGAAAGTTTGTTCTAGCTTATATGTCTGTTCTCTGTGCCTATATGTTTGAAGTACTATGAGGTACAGCACAAATTCGTTAGTTGGGTGTTCGCTAGTTGGGCTGTTCGTTAGTTGGGTGTTCGCTAGTTGAAGCATGCCCTAACTAAAAGACACTCTTATGTCAAAACTGAAAGTCAAAAACTGATTGACGTTTGAGTGCCATTGATTTCAAGGGGTTCATTGGTTGATTTCTGTGGCGATCCAGAAAAAATCATACTTTGAAATTCAATGGAATTTTATTTTTTGAATTCACATTTCGGAATGACTTTATTGAAATAAATGTGTTAAATATTTCGCTTCTTCCATTCAACATCAATTAGTTTGAAGGTCATCTTTGATGTATTCAATCACATTATCCAATCTTTTTTAGTTAGTAACAACGTAGTATGATTGTGCTTTATCGGCTTTTCCCGACGGTGTATCCATTTCCTGTTTTATGTGAAGGTATTTATCAAAAAATAATTGATGGTAAAAAGAACACTAATGACATACTTTGTCACAAAAAACAACAACTTTAAACTGGAAGGAAACAGCCAACTTTTGTGAATTGTAAAATATTTCTGTTTATTTTTCATGAAAGAAAACAAAACAACAGTTTAGTTGTTTCATGGTACTATGTAATATACACCATGAAACAACTAAAATAGAATAACCTGACCAATCCAATAAAATAATATCGACATCATTTGACTGGAGCCATTAGTGATAATTAGTCAACGTCGAGTTGATAGTTTTAAGGTTTGAGAGCCAGCATTGGAAATAAACTGAAAAGTCAAAACTATTTCAGAACATCGGCTAAATTTATTAAATTGAGTACTGGGAACTTGAATATGAAGTAGTTTGAAATAAGCGTGCTTCGCTGAACTCACACCTGGTGGTCGAAATTTGAAACTGTGAATTTAGAGAGAAATAAATACTCAGAAAAAGTTTACAGAGAAAATATCAGAGCAAAAACAGACGTAAACAAAGAGCCGATTCCTTAAATGAGGGAGAGGATTGCTTTAAACGTTTGAAATTTACGTCAACAAATTTATTCTCCGCCTGGCAATTGTTCGGAGTGGATGTGTAACGTACTGTTTTAGAAGTAGTGGAAAAAATATAAGTTCTAAAAGTTGTTTTGTGATAAACCAATATACATGTAAGTAATAATGTCCAACACATTGTATAGCTTTCCGTGCTTATTTTAAAGTAATTGACCTTTTCCTTGACCTGATGTACAGTGTAAACTAACAGATTTTCGTACGCAATTAAATAAAGTTTCATCGAATGCATCGCATTTTCCTTTATCGTTTCATTTTCACAGAATATAGACTCCAATATCCGAAACAAGATGAAGTTCCTTGTACTTCTGGTGGCCTTTGTGGCAGCAGCCAACGCCGTTTCCATCGTCGAGCTAGTCAAGGAGGAATGGCACGCTTTCAAAGTAAGCAATACTCTTTTGGATATATAGAATATCACTAACAGCTTGTCCTAGTCAAAATTTAATCCAACAAGCTTTCGTTTAGTTAAAGTTAATCTACAAGTTAGAAACATTATATTCAGAATCATGCGAGAATCTACATCTACAGACGTAATTGTTATTCCGGAAGTATATTAGTTGATAGTTGCAAATTCAATGACGCAGTTTCGGCTTCAATCGTTCGTGTTTGTAGTACAAATTTGTCACCTAATAAGTTTTACTGTACCGTAACCCTGTCCCGATACTTTAGTATAATAATTACAAGAGACTCGTTATTGTTCAAAATCAGTGAGTAATCTCATACTGTGACTGTAGAGTCTGTATTGGTGTTAAATTCTCGTATCTTCAATATCTGTCCGCATAACCTATTATTAAATGTTCCCCGTATGTGAGAACGTAGAAAGCAATACATAAAAAATAGATCAGCTGTCGTATATACAGGCAGTGTTTACAGTTGCTGTATAAGTAACGACGAGTCTTGAGGAAGCGTCTACTACAGATGGTTGTTCAGTAGGTTACCTATCTAACGAGCAGCAAGTATTGCTGAATGGGTATTTTCGTAGTATAGAATGTACCTACCATCGTTCACCTATATCGATTCCAGGTACAAAGAAATTCTGAGAGATTTGAGACGGTTTGCGAAGTTTACACCGCTGAACTGTTTTTTTTTTTAAATTAAATACATTACGCATGCGTTTTACACAAATGTTATTTCCGCAAGATTCACAGCAGGATTAGGTACCTACTGTGTAAAACTGGTTCCGTCAGTGATGAAAATGAACTGGTCTGTTTCTACGCTTTAACGTGCCATGATCACATCCAAACATCTCATTTTTTATCATGTCTGCCGTGTGACACACATTTGCGTAGACATCATACAGGTATTGTACGATAAGCCAACACTTATTTCGTATTAGTATTCTTGGCAATGAAGAAACATCTTTGGTTTACCCCTGAAAACGACAAAATTTTGAACTTTACGAGGCTTGGCTGTTTTTCTTTGTTGCATTCATCCGTGAAACAGAGTCAGACAGGTAAACACATAAACAAACCTTTGCGAAGGTGGTGCAAAAAGGGCGAGCAATTGTTGTTTCGGTTTGTTCGTGTTCGTTACTTTCGTTTTATTGAAGCATGTATTCAATGATGATGAAATAAGGATACATTTTGGTATAAACCAAGCAGCATTAAATTCCTATTTGAACGTCGCTCAAAATTATTTGTAAAATGGAACTTTAAACGATTTTAATAAAATCCTGTGGTTTCTCAAAATAAATATTCAAATTTTAAAAATCCGGAGCAAGGGGATATGTGCATTCCATATTTAAAATTCTTAAATTCCATACTAAAATTGTGAAAAATAACAAAATAACTCAAAATATCAAAATTACATATTATTTGAACAGTTTATTCCCCTTTGTCCAGTTTGATAAGCTTTTACCAAATACAAATTTGTATTTGCTTTTACCACAGATAACATGTTATAATTTTAAATAACATTTGCGAAAAGTGCTCATTTACGCCAATCGCTTGAGAATAGTCAAAATTATTCAATAGTTTCATTGGCAGATACATACAGATGGCTATGCATATTTTTTTTCTGTAGACATATAATACAGAATAATACAGAAGTGTAAGAACGGTTGATGCTAAAAGTAGCAAAATATCCACAAAATATCTTAAAGAATTTCTACTTCTACAAAGTAATAATACTTTGATTGGTTTTGTATAACTTTCAAATGGATTGCAATGCAGTGAAAACCCGTTTAATATTTTTTAATTTTTTCATGAATTTTGCACTGTTAGACCCCCTTAAGGAAAACTTAAATTAAATAATCAGAATGGATTATGAGGGTATATCTAGGGACTAAAGAAGAATATTTTAAGAGCTTCGGTTTCTTAAAAAGAGAGAACAATATAGGGTGATGACTGATGAGCCTATTTTCACCATACTAAGCAAGGTGCCTCACTAATTCGGTAATTTCTTGCCTTACAATCAATGGAATGCGTAAAAATTGACATCAACCGCTTTGCTTCGTTGTTAAGAACCAATAGAATAACACAAATGCGTTGAAAACAGTAAAATTCTCGAGTTTGAGCACAATGAAAACTCGAATCGAGTGCCCCTATTGTTGCGCTACCATTTGACTCAATGCGTTGAACAAAGATGGTAGACACTGCTCTAACCAACGGCTTCAAATGGGTAGGGTGATAATAGAAACATGGCGCAAATAGGCTCATCACCCTATGTCCCTATTCTATCTATTCAATGTCCCCGTTTTATCAGCCTAAAATTCACCATTTTTGTTTTGAACATTTTGAATTAAAATGGCGTCATATTCAAAAATAAAATTGTATTTTTGACAGCAAATAGTATGAATTATAAGAATACGACAAAAGTTGTAAGGGAAAACTTTTTTATTGCAAGCTTCTCCATGTTCCAAATACCCCTCTCGCAGGTTTATGGGATTGACGGTATTGTAAACATCATCAAGCCTCAATAGATTCAATAGAGTTATCTAAATATAAGGACCTTCGCTCTTTTTAGTTTCTATTTGCTGCAAGTTCTACTACTAGAGGTTAATTAGTTCTCATGTTATTAATCCACCAATCATTATGACAACTCAGGATTTGATGTATATAAGAAGCCCGTTTCAAGATGTTGACTATAATACGCCTCGATAGTGGTGTATGGAGGAGGCCGGGAGGGTTGATGTGAGCTATTTTCTGTTCTATACCTTTCCTCTATTTACCCGCTCATAACCAACAATCAACCAGTAACAAATAGATGATTGAGAAAGGATGTGCTATGTGTGGTGGTTGCCTATTCAAGTATTAGTAGTGTTTGAAGTACTAATATGTGTCTTTCATGTGATGATCATAACTTCAGCTGTTTCTTGTACCTGTCTCATCTATTACGTGTCTCATATATTGTCTTTTATTTCTTCTTTTTGAGTCCTATACTGCCATTCTACACCCGCCTTCAGCTGGGTCAGCAAAGATGGTGATAGTGAACGTCTTAACACTCACACATTCTCAAACAAATCGGTCACGTCCGGAAGTCTATTCTTGATCCTAGAAGACTAGGTCCATGCCTTCAGCTGGACCAATTAAGAAAGTACGCTCATACCTATTAGACAACACGTCTCATGGCGACATGACCGGGAACCCTATCGATATAAGGGATCCCACTCTCTGCTAGAATTTTAACCGCACCCCGAAAATTTAATATCACACTCACGGTTCGCACGACCATTCAAGAACACACGCAAATATGTTACAAAATCCCGTCAGTGTACAAACGTTTGAGCCTCTCGCGATTTTCCAAGGAACCTACGCCTACGAACTCGCAAAAATGATTACACCCCGGTGATAAGGTGAAAGTCTCAGCACTCAAAAACTTACCAACGCGATCCCAAGCGTCAAGCTACAAACTCCCGCGCTCGCGCCATCATGAGTCGGGATCGTCTGGAAGTCTCTATCCCCGGTACCAGCAGTCTAGGTCCATGTTAATTAATAAAAAATAAAATTGAAAAATTAAGAAAAAATAACTCCTATATTTACTAGACAAAATGTTGTATGGCGACATGACCGGGAACTCTAGTGATATTGGGTAACTCACTCACTGTCAGAATGTGATCCGTACACCGAAAACTAAATGAATGACGGTCCGCGAATACGTGAATGGCCACAGGGTTTCAAAATCGAATTTATGCAAACGTTGTCACATGCACGTGACAAACACATCAACATACGAACACTTAAGCCCTTCGCGATCATCCACGCACACCTATGCCCGCGATCGCGTAAACTTGATAACACTCCGGTAATTATGTGAACGTTTTAGTACTTACGAAGCTACAAACGCGGTCTCAAACGCGAACCCGCAAACGCACGAGATCATGAATCGGTCACGTTTGGAAATCTTTACTCTTCTTTCTAGCAACTTAGGTCCATACCTCCAGTTGGACCAATCAAAAAATAAAGCTCATATCCACTAGACCACACGTTCTACGGCGACATGACTGGGAACTCTAGTGATTCGGAAGAACCCATTTTGCTCTAGAATCTGAACCGTACATGAAAAATTAAGTATCAGATTCACAGTCCGCGCGCGATAATTCTAAAACACAGCCCTTCCGAGAACCTAGCTCTACAGCTCCAGTAGGACAACTCTCGAAAAAAAGAAAGCTTCTCCATGTTCCAAATACACTGAAAAAGTTTCTTTAACGCTTTTAAAACCATAAATATTAGATTGTTGAGTTTTTATGATGGGGTAACGCGAATAACTTTTAAAAAGGGCATTATAACACAAATTAATTATTTTTGTAGGAGCAAAATTCCAGATATCTAAAATTATCGCATTATGGAAGATTTTTCTTAAATGCATTTTGATTAAAAAATATACTTAGAATTAAATTCTGTGATAAATTACAGTTTCGTATGTTAATTACCATGCAATTTAAAAACGGGTATAAAGTTATTGTTAGAAAAACTTTTTTATCGATGAGTTCTCTATCATGGAATTACATTCATGTTTCTTTTCCCTTTAGGTTTCTGCTGAAAAAAAATATGAAAAATTTAAAAATAATGCGTTTTTAAGCAATTTAAATTTTCAACATAAATTTGTTTTTGTGAAAAATGACATTTTCTTTTAGCGCATATTTTTCGAAGTATTCATTCCCTGTAACTCGTCCTCAAATAGTTTTGCTATATAAAATAGAGTAATCGACCAAAAGTTTTTGGAAATTAATGCACGTAGAAATGTCTACGCTCTTTCGAAAAATTGCTCTTGTGTCAAAATATTGCAATTGCCAGAAAAAATAATGGAGATTCTTAAACCGAACACAACTGATAAATTTCGTTCGAATCGACGATGGTCATATTTTGTGATCGGCCGGTTTCTCAGAAGTCCCTCAAAATGTTTACTTCAAAATCGAAATTTCACCCTCCGGAATTTTTGGGCTTTCTCATATAGAAAGGTTATGCAATCACTCTGAAAATCGTCAACCTAATCCCGGCAGGCAGGGTTGAGTGTCATATCCCATTCGACTCAGTTCGTCGAGATCGTAAAAAGTCTGTATGTGTGTGTGTGCGTATGTATGTGCGTATGTTTAAAAAAATCACTAATTTTTCGCAGAGATGGCTGCCCAAACTTAGTCTCAAATAAGAGGTACAACCTTCCCATCGGCTGCTATTGAATTTTGTGTCGATCTGAATTCCGGTTCCGAAGTTACGTGTATAAGAGCGCGACCACCCATAAATTTCCCATATAAATTGGTAGCACTACGATATCAAAATGATCCAAAACTATTTTAAATGGATACAAAATTAAAATTAACGATATTTGATGCAATCTCGGAAATTTTTTGGATAAAGATTGACTTTTTTGGATTTTGACACATTTTTGCCTTTCTCATATAGAAAGGTTATGCAACCACTCTGAAAATCGTTAACCTAATCCCGAAGGGCCAAAATTTTTTTTCGACTGACAGGGTTTCTCGAGGGGCGTAGCTGGGGGTGTACGGAGGGGGATTCTACCTGCCCTTTTCGCTTATAACCCCTCCTCCCTTTTAAACACCTCTTAAGCACCCCCTCCCCTACCCCACTCAACCACATCATCTTTATACCACCACTATATCACAAGGCATACCAAATTAAGCTGGGAAGTGGTTCGTTCGTGGGGTTTTCACCCTTCTCACACACCTGTCCCCTCCTGTCAGAATTAGTTAGCAGGAAGATAACATTGAACTAATGCTTATTAGGCTAAGCATGACAATTTTTTTTGTTTCAAGTATGTAACCTTCGACGCGTAGCTCATCAGATCCGGGGCTGGCGAGCCATTGTGTGTAGGTGCAAAGTGTAGTATGAATGTAATAGTCATTTCCACAATTATGTCATAGATTATTAGTATTATTAGTTTGGAGAAGTGAGAAAGGCACAATTGCACCACTAGGTGAATTAAATCAGGTTTTTTTGTGGATCCCCGCCCCTGCCAATGTTAGAAATATAGTTGGCAAGAAAGGTCAGTTTTTAAATTGTGTTTTAACGAAATCTGTGTAAATCTGTAGTCTTAAAGATTTGTATTTGTATATAAATGCGCAAAAATTATCAAGTTTCCTGTTGAATGCAGACAAATACAGATTTTATTATTACAAAAAAAACAGATTTGTTACAATATCATCTGGCAGCTACGCTACTAAATAAATACAAACAAACGACAAATGTTCCTCTCGATGGAAATTTTTACTTTACCAGTTCCAATAAAATTTTGTGTTGGACAGTCTTTGACAGCATGCGAAATATAGATTCACAATAACCGCTATACACTGTAACATGTGTTGGACATTTCCTTCGTTTGTTCATTTACTTCATTCTGTTTATTTAAATCGCAAACAAGAGAGTGTTGGGAAATTGCAAAAACAATTATCATGTCACGTTTCACGTAACCCTCCATACCGAGAAACAACTGACAAACCAGTTGAATCTTTTACTTGACATTATTTTTTGTTTGATATTACAAGCTTTAGATTCCGATTTTTCCGAACCATTGGACTGAAGGTAGTCCAAAATTGGAAACACATTTATGAACACACTAGCCGACTTCTATCTATCTTACGTATTATTCTTGGCGATAAGAACAGTATATACCTATTGTATAATGTTTTTGTTTCAATGTTCAGTTAATGTCATTGAAGAATAGATGGAAAAAATCCCGAAAGATACAAAAAAGTAGGTTTTTTGTTTAAGTTCGTTGGAATGTACATCCTAACATAGCGGGTCACTAAATTACAGAAAATATTCTGGTTGCCAGAAAGAAAGAAGTACTCATTATTTTATACAGTGTTGCTCATATATATACAGAACTTTTAAAGTATACAGATAATCAAAAAAATATATATAAAATTCATTTGATTTGGCTCTCGAAATATTGCTTAATCTAACTATAATTTGCCGAGCTTTTGTGAAAAAAATCGGACATTGTTCTGTTCATCATTAGAACACAGAGGAGTAGATACTCAATTCACCCCACATCGTGACATTGCCCTCATTCTCCTACAACTCGTCCTGTTCCTGTATTAGATTTCATCTATTTTGCGACCAACCCGCATGATTGCGAGATTGATCCTTGGTCGGCTGTTTTCGATCAAAGCCAAGTGCGCAAGGACAATGCCAAGTCATCATTCGTATAACAACGGTCATTTCCGATAGGGGCATCGACAAAGTTAATGACGTTGAAGGAAATTGTTATTTTCCCTCCGAAAAACAAAATAAATAAATGGGGCCGACTCGGTCAATCCTCTTGTTTAGCTGATATTACAGGCTGGTTGCAGACAAACAACAATTTGACTACAGCAAAAAAAACAAATCCTAGAGTGAGTCAGACTGAAGCGCAGATTCGAATTGAAGCGCAATCCACGGTCCAGTTCTTGGTCAGGAATCAGTCGAGTGGTGCGTTTCTGAAATATAAACCCGTCAGTGGCGGTGTAGAAATGCGCATTGAAAAGGGGAGTGCGCAAAGGGTTCGGAGAATGATAAGAAATAATCTGTGATGGTTGCGTCATATTCGCTTTGTGCTGAATTTGTTGAACTTAAGCGCGCTTGTAGGGGAAAATGTGCTGTTTGTATCACGGTGCTTGCTTTTGTGGATTTCGTCGTTCGTGTACTCGGAGATGAACACCAATTGGAAATCTCGCTAATAAAGACATTATAATACAAATTTACTAACCACCCAGTATCTCATGTAGAAACAGTTCCTCTCGATATACTGGTCTGAGTGCTCAATCGGAAGTCGAAAGTAGTAGAGAATCAAATGCACTACTCGAGCAGTGTCTGATAACAATTGCATTTAAACTTGATGTTAGTGATAGGACAGATAATGATTAGTTGTTATCAACAACAAAGAGCAAACAACTGCCCCAAGATATGAAATGAAAAGATATATCTACCATTAGTCAAAGAACAAATTGAAAACTCGTTAAACCCAATCAGATGTAGATTTTTTTCTTGTTGATAACGTTAAGCCTAGTATGTTACCACAGCAGAAGCAAATCAGAATCGATATCATCTATGACAATAATTTCAAGTTTTTTATTTATGTTTCCATCAAAATACACTCAAGTTTTTTTTTACGCGGTTTTTTTTTGCGCGGTATTTTTTTACGCGGTTTTTTTTTACGCGGATTTTGAAATTTACGCGGTTTTCATTTACGCGGATTTTGAAATTTACGCGGTTTTCATTTACGCGGATTTTGAAATTTACGCGGTTTTCATTTACGCGGTTTTTGAAATTTACGCGGTTTTCATTTACGCGGATTTTGGAATTTACGCGGTATCCATCAATGAGGTTCCCTTTATCGCGGATTCTTAAATTTAAGTGGTCTTCATTTACGCGGATTTTGACATTTACGCGGTTTTCATTTACGCGGATTTTGAAATTTACGCGGTTTTCATTTACGCGGATTTTGAAATTTACGCGGTTTTCATTTACGCGGATTTTGAAATTTACGCGGTTTTCATTTACGCGGATTTTGAAATTTACGCGGTTTTCATTTACGCGGATTTTGAAATTTACGCGGTTTTCATTTACGCGGTTTTCATTTACGCGGCTCGTATCCCCCGCGTAAAAAAAAACCTGAGTGTATTATTTCAATTTGCTGTCATTTTGATGTTTGACTCCGCTCGGGTGCACCCCAGGACATAGTTCCCTATCATAATATTTACTGTAGTTGTGCTACGCTGAACACGTTTATTCATCGTGGTGCGAAAAAATATCAGTTCAAGATGCCAGTGTCCACACACGCGACTAGCTTTAGGAGATAGCTAAACGCGTTCTGTTTACTCTTATGGAACGTGTTATCAAACTCTGGAAAGTGTGTCATTTACATAAGCATTTGCGATGCTGAAATCAATCTATGAAATTCTAGAATGGCATTGGCGGTTAACGGAGATAAGTGAACTTTACTCACACGCGCAGTGAGTTTATCTTTTCAGTTGTCAATTTGGGTCGTCGTATTATTCTTAATCTAAATGTTTTGGTGGTGTAACGTGTAAGGCGCTGGTTAACAATAGAACCAGTCTGGGAAATTTTTTAACCCTTTTTGAGATGTTAGATTTTGTTTTATCACTTACGTACTTACGGATATGATGCATCTTAGTGAAAATAAATTTTAATGGTACTTACATTGACATATGATTCCTAAGCAATAAAAAACTAACTTGTTAACCGCGAGTGACTATTCTCTGGAATATCATATCGTTGGTTTCATGCAATAAGGCCACAATTCAACATTTGGGGATGTTTAGAATAAGCGTTTGAAAATGTTTACCCAGAACAGTAAAACGTTTCTTTGGACTAAAACCAGAGCCGTAGCGTGGTCTTCTGGCGCCCTTGGCGGAGTCTCAGTGTTGTGCCCCTTTGGTGTTTACTTTGGCTTTCTTTTTCAGTTCGACCTTCAACCAATAATTTGTGTACATGTAAATGGCATACCTACCAATCTTAAAATACCACAAATCTTTAACTGTATATTGATGGATTTCTAAAACATTTGGCAAAGAAAAAAACAAAACTGCACTTCCAAATTCATTGTTTTTCGATTGCGCTCAAGTTTGTCATGGGGAATTTTTTCGAGATGCAATACTTTTGGGGTGTATCCGGGTTGAACATGCAGGGTGATTATAAATATTGGCACTCTACCGTATATCAAACTGGGGAGACAATTTTAGGAACTTTGAATTGGTTGGTGGATTGTTTATTAGGTTGCAAATGATTAGATTTGAATTACCAGGCCCAGGGGCGACGCGTGGTTCCACCGTCAACCTGTTCAATATTCCCCCAAAACTCTTGAAACGTCACAATCGTCTCTATGAGACGTTTCTGTTCAGCTGATTCTTTCGTCGTCGATTTCATCCAACATCTGACGAATAGGACCAATGAAAAATGTTCGTCGACATAAAATTTCGCTGGAGCTGACCAAAACAAATTTGTTGTCAAATCCCACCAGTGAATTGTCCAACAAACTTCTTGTAGAATGCTTAATTTACCGTAGAAAAAGAACAAAAAATATATAACATATCCGAGAAGGTTGTCACCTAATTAGAATTGAAAAAGATTTCTTAACAGAAACATAAGCAATACAACCATGTATTAAGAGATTAAAACTTATATATCGTTGCATGATTTGAATTAACTTACAATTTAGAATCTTATTTTCTGTACACCGAGAATTATTCGTCCTTCTGTTTAGCATAGATTGAAACATTTGTCAACCGGTTTAAGAAAATACCTTAATTCTTTCAAATTTGATAGAAATTTGAATGTTGTATTTTCCTTGCAAATTATCGTAGCAAACAGGCATTTAACATCCACGCGTTCATGATTAGAACAACCCCTGATTTGAGTTTGTCTGTTTTACACATTCAGTAGATATATTTTTAGCATGTAAATGCAAACATCAAACGATTTCTTTGATGCAAAAGTAGATGGTTCATTATTATAGTTGAACCAACCAAATACATACGCGCTTGTAACTAGTATGTCCCAGGGGCAGAAACATCTCGTTAGGCTACCCAAGAAAAAAAGCGTTCGACCAATAGCTATGAACGTACGGCGCAAGGTTTTTGAAAATTATAAAGCGCTCTCGTTTTGCACACAGCTCCAACGCCCATATGTAAATCGCAGCAATGCACGCTGGTTCAATATTTGATTTGAACCGGCGCAAAAGAGAATAGAAAGAGCCTAGCCCATGACACTCACGCTGCTATTCCAGCCGTCGCTCATGCAGCTGCTCCCTCTAGAGCATACGGCGAGAGTCCGAGATGCGTGCATGTTTCTGGTTGAACCGGTCATAGGAAGGCACTGCTGGAGACGCTAGGTTGATTTATCGTTCAGATCAAATTATCGAACTTCAAGGTTCGGAGATTATTACTTTCATTAAAAATAGTTTACGTGCTACTACTGTAATGTTAACGTAAATTTGGTTTTGGGTCATCTGATTGTTCCTACCTGTTCAGTGAACAGGTTGAACGTACCGACGCGTCGCCTCTGCCAGGCCAAGGGCCGTCCTTTCGATCTTTTTGCACAAGAAAGTACACCACAGATGCTTTTATGATTTATTTCTGATTAAGTTTTTCATATATTCTTCGTTCCAGTTTCTAGGAAAATAAGTTGCATCCAGTCATATATCGACTGAAGACAGATGACCACATTATTCCTTTATTCAGGTTTGTCTTTCAAGTTATATCCCCCATGATCTCTGTCTCTTCTTTCATATTCTACAGTTTTCTTTTTGCGTCTGGCTCTAGGCCTGTACATAAATGATCTCTCTTGTAATGACCCAAATGATCCTATGATGGATATCGAACATGATTCGTCATCAAAGACTCCGAGTTTCCGTTTCAAATCAAACATATTGAACTGGGTTCGAACGAAACCGATCTTTTTTCGGAGAAAGGTTGTCCGCTAAATATTCTAATATTTCGCAAGACGCAGAAATATTCAGTTGTGCCAGATATCTCGAAAGTTCGCTTAGATAAGCTCAGAATTATGCTATTTTGTCTAAAGCAAACGAATGACGTTACTGGCGACAAGACCTTTAAGAAGAACTAACGCGTTTACATACCTGCTCACAAAGTTAAGATCGATAGTGTGGTTATCGATTCCAACTTGGTATGCGTGAATCTACTGAAGGACGAGATTGGCTGTTTCAAAGACCCCATGTTCCGCTGAGCAAAGATTTTGAATGACCATCGCACCGAACGGGACAAAATGGTGTGTTCCTTCAATCTAATGTCGGGTGGCCTTTGGCGAGACTACTTCGCGTCTTCTTCGACAAGGATCGTGTTGTTTGTATGGGTCTTTGTAGCAATTACCTGCCACAAATCTAAAGCAAACAGCACCTGGTCTTAAACCTTTGAGAAGAAACAAGGAGTTTCCAACGCTTCCAGGAACACCGAAAATCTCTTGTGATATTTCAACCAGAGATTGCAGAATTGGTTAGACCTAGGTTGGGAACCGGCAACTTTGTGATACTACGGGACTCCTCCCGGCATTGAGGGGATTTCAATTTTCACGGTACGGCATGGGGTTATTTTGTCGATGATAATTAATCTAACTTACTCTATGATCTTTGCTACAGCTTTAAAAAGTTGTTTCTATGAAACTGAGAAAACGAGCGGAAAAAGTTTGCAATAATTTTCGCTATTTTGTTGAAATTTAAAGTCTTCGTCTTGTTCGTTGTTTATTCTGGACTAACAGGACCGTAGCGTAGTCTTCTGGCGCCTTTGGTAGAGTCTCAGTTATGTGCTTTTTTGATGTTTTCTTTGGCTTTCTTTTTCAGTTCGACTTTCGATCAATAATTTCGTGCGTATCTGTGAACGATGCTTTTATCCTGACATATTTTATGATTTACCCTCCCTTTTTTATAAAGCAGAGCAAGATTTTTGCGCCCCCATTAGGTTGGCGCCCTTGGCAGGTTACTGGTACCTCTACCACGTGTGTCCTAATTAATTTTGATAAGGGTTTTTGTGTTGTCAAAATTGACACTGTTACGACAAAACTGCGTCATGAAAAAGCAGTTTCTGACAACGCTGCTGTGTAACCACTTCAAATACATACACAACATACGCAGATGCCAAAGCAAACCAAGTGTATTCTTCTGGTCTGTTCAGCAAAAGTGTTCATTCAGTACAGATAAGGAGAACGAACGGCTTCAAAGTGAGGACTGTGTTAGGGAAGATTATGTTCGCGTAAGAAGATTTTTGGTTTCAATTTACAATTTTACAATAATATGCAATTCAAATAGGTCACGAATCTGTTGTTGGATGTTTAGTGTTTCTGAATCAATTGATTACTACTCAATTTAAATTACACACAGAAGCGTTTTAAATGCTTTAAAAATTTATCAATGAAGTCGTCAAGGTTATATTATAGTGTCCCATGGGACATTATACAATGTACCGTACCGGTAGCTCCATATTGAGGACCATAATGAGGAATCCCACACTCGCCAAAGTATACATTCAGTTCTTCCACGAAATATGAAACCTAATTTCCCAATTAAATTTTTAATAATGTGCTAATAAATTTGGGGCGGGTCTTTTCACCGAATGCCATTTCGCCGAAAGTCGTTTCGACGAATGGGCGAAGAACCGAACAGGTTATTTCACCGAATGCATGTGAATTTACTGAATGTGTAATTGTAGTAACATAGTTATTTTAAATGGTACCATCAGAACACTTTTAAATCTTTTAAAGAAATTGCCGAAGATACCATATATCTAACTCTAACAGTTTTCGAGTTAAGGGACATGTTGTAAGGAAGACACTTAAAATTTATTTTTGATGATAACTTTTTTAGTCGTTCTCCTACGTTCTTGGAATTTTCCACAAAGTTGTTTGCGATATCGAATTACATTTTTTGCGGATCAAAGCAACTTCCTACCTATTGTATTTAAAAATATATTCCAAGTTTTGCGTACAGTCGATGGAGCGGACCCTTCAGTCTGCTACACCGACTGTAGAAGCACGCAACGCAGTTGTCTTCTCGCCGTTCAACAATCAACAAAGCTTGTCCGACCAAATTTCGTTCCTTAAATAGTCGATGATGATGTTATTCACAGAAACATAGCGCGCTAGGTACACTAATCTGTCGGGCCGGACTTGGGAAGCGCTACCTTCTGTGTGTAAATGCGTGATATTTTGACTATTTTATACATTATTTACATTTTTAATGGCAAATATCAAAAATATATGGGTTTGTCTATTGTAATCTGTTCTTAGGAGTATTTCTAAGCGATATGTGCAAGAATTTCGAATATTTCTCGTGAAATGGCTGAATTATAAGCGTTTGAAACCTATACACTTTTTGTTACATACCATGGCCTACGTCAAAAAATACATCACATTTGTCCGAAATATGAAACGTACCTACAAACTGCCGAAAACAGTTTGACGTGACAAAACAATTATCAGCCCAACGCACACACAAGCATAAATATTATGATACGCCATCGAAGAAGAGAGAAAAAATATCAAATCAAAACTCTTGGTACAAATACAATGATCACCCTGGAAAGGGTTGGTTGGTTTTTTCTCTGTATCGTTTCACATGTCAACAGAGAAAAACTTAATTCTGAGCCTTCTTTTCGGACTTAATTTGCGGCTGAATAGCATGGATATTAGGAAACACACCATCCTGTATAATGGTTACGCCGGAGAGCAACTTGCAATCATTTTGAATGGCCTTATGCAGATAGACAGGGGGTCGATGTTGGTCTTGTTATCCTGAGCAGCGTTACTGCCATCTCCAATACTTCGGCGGCAAGATGTTCCATCACTGCTGGCAGGTAGAATGGTGTTCAAACTCGGTGTAGTGATTCTTTCTCAGCAAACGATGGATTCGACCGTCAGAAAAATGGAGACCTGTATGAACCGAGCGGAATGTTGGCTTTCCCGTGACCTTTTCCTCCTTATTGCCGCATAGCGAGCGTATGCGTGGTGTAGCCAGCACGAGAGTAACACACAAATGACGACACACTCACATATGGCCCCGTTTTTGCACTTGGTTCAGTTTACGTTAGCAACCAAAGGGGCTGGTCATCGAACGGAAACAAAGTCAACGCTCGTGTCCCTTGCCCGATTGTGTGTGCCGGCTATGGAAAGAAAGCAGTTTATAGTCTGACTCGCTTGTGGTCGAATTTCACGTAATCATGATAACTGCAGCAGATAATAACTGCTTCTACGAAATCCCATTATTTCCGTTATTTTCAGTAATTTTACATTCTATGGAAATTGCACATATTTCCAATCAGATGGCGCAAAAATCTATTTTTTCATTAAGTACAACGGCAAATATTCACGTTAGAAGTGGGGTGCCCTAATTCATCTTAGCTCATGTATTCATCCCACCCATTTGAATACATTAGTTAGAGCAGTGTCTGCTCTCTCGATTTAACGCATTAGGTCAAATGGTAGGATGAATAAGGGTGCGTTGTACTCGACTTTTCACTTCGCTCAAACGCAAGTATTTTACATTTTCCTACCCTGATTTTTCATGTTACTGCTTCTTAAGAACGAAAGGGCTCGTCTACTCTATTACATTTCAAAATAAAATTTATTTTCGCTATTTGAACAGTAGACCACCAATCAAAGCACAACTGCTTTTATAAAATGATTTTTTTTTTGTAATTTGTGAAATCTTATCCTCCACGGAATCTGTTACACAATTGTTGTGAATATTTCCAAACAGATCGCGCAAAAATCTTTTTGTGCCATTCTATACCTACAGTGGCAATAATTGATTTAGAAAACCAACTTGGCAATTTCAACTGCCAAACATTTAGGAACGGTAGAAGTATTTTACCGCACAGGGCACTTCTCTGATTCAAATTATTATAGATATTTTCTTGCTTCCGCTCAGGTGGGCAGTACATTTGTATTATCGCACTTTTTCGTGAATTGTTATAGAAAATAATGAGCCCGATGCTAGGCAAGTTATTTGCCAAAAACGAAATTTTCAATTTAAATACGAGAATGGTTTTGTGGTCCTAAAAAATGCGTAATGAATATTTTTACCGCTCACCGTTCCCTTGACAGTAACAGTGTGGCACGTAACACGACTCGTTGCGGGGGCAGATTTGAGAACGCTTTTCGTTGGCTACAGATAGCGGGGGCGTTCCTTCTACGAACTAACAAAGTGTGTCGCCGGCGACAATATGTTTGTAGCTTTTACGATGTTCAAACAAACACTGAAGAATTTTTGCTATAAACAGTAACAGTGCGGTTTCTTAACAGGCCTGATAGTGGAAGCAATTTTGAGAGTGCTTTTCGTTGCTCGTTCGTTATAGTCATGATGTTGCTCGTTTGGTATGCGAACAACGAATGATTCAAACAGACACGCGGTACCGCTATTAATAACCTCTCGTATTTCATTGCATGCTATTGACGGCTCTGCCTGAAATGGCATTTTTTTCTTTTTTCGTGAACTTTTTAATTTTCCCTTTCATTGCACTGATATTAAATTATAACCAATATTCAAGTTAGGTGTTTCTGAATCGGCTGGTATATAAATGAAGAAAAAAACTCATCTAGTATTAGCGGAGGTATAAGCGTGCAAAGCTTGGATAGTTTCGTTAATATTTTAGAATGACACATAATCCCAAATAGCGGAGTAAGACAATCTCAAAATTAGTTCCGGTTTATACGGGAATTTTATATGTGACCGGATGAATTAGTGTATATTTCCGTAACCATATAACCGATTATATTATACATGTTTAGTTTTTATACATGATTAACATTATTCACTATTTTATGTTTCTGGGGGACTTTCTTCGTTTAGGACATTGCACTGAAACTCAACTGTTTCAACTGTACTGTTAAAAACTGTTGAAAACTGTGTCTTTATTTCATCAACTTAATCTACTTATACTAACTAATACATGTAAACCTTAAAGCTAATTTTCCTATCAGATAGTTAGCTTCATTTTAACGGGCGGGGCTTCGAAAGCTCGCCACGAATGTTTCTTATGTCTAAAGTTACTTCTATGGCTGTTCGATGGCTGTCTCGCCAGTGTGCGTATTTGTTTATGGAGAAAGGAGGGGCTAAGTCGAATAGTCAGTTCTCTCGCGTCATGTTATCTCGTTTGGTTTACTTCGGTATTTTGAGCTGACCTTGATGGCTTAGTCGGTGCTGGCTGTCTTAATGTGTGTCAATGTTTTGTTTGTTGGAATTTGCTGGCTTATGGCTTTACCGTTCGGAAGGCATGATTTATTACGTCAAAGTTTGAGATTTCGTTCTTGGTTTTGGACTTAAGTTTGTGTTGTTTTTAATGGTGCTAGAAACATGGGTATGATTTGAGATTTGGACGTAAGTTTGGTTCTGTGTCTTGTATGTAGATCAGTTTTCCGGTTTGGATGTAGGTCTGTTTTCGAGGTGCTAAAGATGCAGGTCTGTTTTAGAAATGTGTTTGGTTGATTATTACTAGCTGTGAAAAACATAGTTGTTTGGTACTGTACATGTTGTCTTTTGTACGAAGTTTGTTTTTGTGTCAATGGGGCTAAGTGTTATGCTTGGAATTCATGGTCTGAGTGTTTGATTTATTTTAGCGTTGTCAGTAATTCTCGTGTGGTATGGTTTCATCATGTTCGATGTAAGATTTTCGAGTCGTGGGAAACTATCGGTTTGAGATGCGATGTGGCGTCGTAGGTTGGGTCAATTGATATTATGTTTGGGGTATGGTTGATATTGGTGTAGTACAGGTATAGTACAGGCATAGTACACGATCCGTACAAGCGATTTATGGTGATAATATACCTTTCATTTATGATTAAGTTTGTGAAAATCTGCACAACCATATCCGAGAATCCGTCACTTTGTTTATTTTGAAAGATGATCACTTTTCCCGGGGATTTTCATAACCGTCTATGGTGGTCGAGAATTCGCTGGCCGTCAGTGATCCGAGCCTGTAAATGCAAATTATTTGGCACCCATTTTAGTAAATTTTGCACCTTTTTGCATTCATCGCGGCATCGATTTGAACCTGAATTTTCCATGGGACCGAACTCAACAATCCGTAACTCCGGAACCAGAACTCGGATTGGTATCAAATTTAAAAGTACTGGGATGCAACACCTTTCATTTGAGGCCAAGTTTGGTCAAAACGATGTGACTATTATTGTGAATTTAGATACATCCGCCGGTTGTGCTCACACTTTAGAGAGTTTTATTTTTTTACACTTTGTAGTATGTGCTGAAATTGAGATTTTCTGCATAATGTGTATCGTGTGTTGTTTTTGTGCTGCCGTGTTATTTCGCTGCTCTGTTAAAAACGCGTTACTATACGTGATTTCGGTTCCGTGAAGAATTGGTTGTGATATAGAACTGTAGCTGTACATCGTGATTGTCGATTCTCGGTATTAGCAACCCGTATTAATCCCTTAATATCGAGATCCCAAGGATTCTTGTGTGAAATTATCACCTCGAAGCAACAGCACCGGCAACGTATTCTTTTGTTTCCACGGCTTGCCCTGATATCAAACTGCTGAAAGCGTCTATTATCTCATCGCGCAGCTTTGACCTACGATCGCACTTGAAAGATGGATATGGCATGCGGAAAATGTAATCGTACCGTTGAAAAGGCAAATTCAGTTATTTGTGACGGTTTTTGCAACGGCTGGCGTGTATTTCATAAGCAATGCACTGGCTTATCTGATGATGAGCTTCACGCTGGCACCAACTCCAACATTTTTTGGATGTGTGATAGGTGTGTTGATGTGTTGGAAAACACCAGATTTCGCAACTCAATTAGTTCGCTCGTTGCCGTGCACGCTAGTCATGAAAAGGAACGCGATAAGGAGATCGAAAATTTAAGGACCAGTATCGATCTGTTGAATGCGTCTGTAAGCAACTTTTTAGAAGTGACGAAACCTTTAAAAGGAAAAGCGTTATCTCCAAAAACATGGCCTCGTGGTATACGGTTTCGAGAGTTTCGAAATAACAATCCCGCACTTCCTTGGATCCCATTTCAACATGGAAATACATAGGCTTGCATGTGAAACACGAGAAATGTAAAAAAAAAGTTATGTTTTGTGTTGATTAACGTATTGCTACTTGTTATGTTTTAATGTATTGTAATATTTTTTAATATGAAAAAAGCGTGTGTGTGTTTGTATCTGAAATAATATTAATTAGTTGTAAGTAATTTCAATAAGACACCCAGTCAGTTGAAAAAATCAATAAAATGAAATGAAATGAAAATGAAATAATCGTACTATTCACCGTGTAACCGGAAGACGGATACATAAAAAATTCAATAGTCGACGAACTGAATCCATTTTCTGAGCAATTGCAAACGGCAAAACACATTACACCAACAAACTCATACGTTGTGACAAAAGTGAAACAGGATACTTTTATTACAAGAACCTTTTCATAGACTCATACTTTGGGTTTGAGTTGTTGTGTAAGGAAAAACTTTGGAATCGATTAACTTGTGTAACGACAGCTCGCAGAATTTGGATGAATCATGTCAGACTTATCGTGAAATAAAAATATTTTCTTTTGACGCTTTGTTGATCTCCAAATGCAGCTTTTCTGTAATAAAGTGTATTCCGACCGCAGCATCAGATAACTAGCCAAATGCAGTACTTTTCTACACATTAGTCATCACAACTACACGCTATACTGCACAAACTTGCAAAAAGTTGTGTATGGCTGTTGGAGTGAAGAAACACGAAAAATCGTTTTGGTCAAGATAAGTGCATCCTTTGCCATGCTAGAAGCTGCTTAATTTTTACCTTCCGATGCTCAGTACAATTCTAGAATATTTGCTATAGTCCAAATGGAAATGGTAGTCCAAGATAGTCTGAATTGATAGGTTTAATGAGTTTTCTATAATATTGCAAGGTATCGAATATATATGAACTTTTCGTTTTTCGCTCCTAACTGAAAATGGTCCTGGTGTCACTGCACCAGCGGAATCCTATCAGAATTATAGCAATAACTTCAGTTCTACGGACAATCCTTCTATCTGTAAGTACTTAACCGTTATGTGTCCGACGCGGTACCCGGGTACCTTTTTAGGTTTCAATTAATTAAATTCCTATGTTTTATCCATAGCTGGAAATTGAAACTTTGTGACATCTTAGAACTTCACTAAGTCAAGCTTTTGGGTTAATAATATTGTTGATATATTAAGGGTGGGAGTGAGGAGGGGCTCCTGATTTTTTTTACTACGTAACAGGCCGACGTGGGTACCCGGGTACCCACAAAACTAAAATGCTCATAACTACGGTAATATCCAACCGATTTCGATACTTTTGGCTGTTTTGGATTCAGGAACTCATCCACTTTTGGACTTGGTAAGAATGAATCGAGTTACTTCATTCGGTTCCCGGGAATCCGGGTTTCCTGAGGCACTATTTGCGAACTTCAATGGAATATTAGCAATATGGGTATCAAAATTCTTGGAATTGCATCAGTAAGCTATATCTCGTGGTTTTGGAACCATTTGGCGATTTAACCCCGGAACGGACATTCCGGAGCAGGTTCCCGTGGGGCCGTGAGTGGCCATTCAATTCCAATTTCATTTTTCAAATTGCCATAGGGTCCCGTAATCATATCCTAGTACTGGAACATTACTCCGGAAAATCCGGATTACCAGAAACCAGATCCATTATTCCTGTTCTATTGTACAGAATCAAAAAGTGGACGAGTTCCTGAATCCAAAACATCTAAAATTGCCCAAATCGGTTAAAGGAAGCCATAGTTATGAGTATTTCAATTTGTGGGTACCCGGGTACCCTCGTTGGCCTGTTAAAGGTGCTTTTTTGTTGGACACATAACTGTTAAATGAAAGGTGATTGTCCCAGTTACTATGCTTTCTTATTTTTGTGAGAAAATCTTGCCTAAAACAAACGATATAGCGGCTTGAAAACGTTGTTCTTTATAAACAACATGGGCATGAAGAGGTCAAAACGCGCTTTAAGCATTCAATGTTTTGAAGTTAGATTTTCTGAGACAACCTAACATTAAAAAAAATCGCATTTTATTCTATATATTAGCAATAAAGATTCGATAGGATTAAAAATCATCAAATTACAACTCATTAATCTATTCTTTACGTTTTGTTATATTCGCAGCTACAACACCGAAAAAAATACGACAGCGAAACAGAGGATCGACTGCGAATGAAGATTTATGTGCAAAACAAGCATAAAATCGCCAAACACAATCAACGTTACGATCTGGGACAGGAAAAGTATCGACTAAGAATCAACAAGTATGCCGATCTCTTGCACGAAGAATTTGTCCAGACGCTGAACGGGTTCAATCGCACCAACGCAATGTGAGTGTAAAATGACTAGGAGTAGTAAGATTTTGAAATGGACATTGTTCTTCATTGCCATGGATTTGTTTCAGGAAGTAATCCCTCACTCATCTGTTCATTTGACCAAATTTAGTACATTTAGTTAATGCAATGCATAAAAAATTTGAATTCTCGCCATCGAAATAATAAGCTGTTTTATATCTACTTCCTAAATCTAAAAAAAACATATTTCTTGGTACATCCACTTTACATATGTATCATTCGATAAAGAGACTCTGCTGTTGCTTTGTTCCGCATATATTTTTTTCTTTGTGCTACAAGTACCGACATACTACCCGTTATGACTCAGGGCAAACATAATCTCATTAACGACACTAATGTCGGTTGTTGTCTGTCCAGGCGGTTCAGACATATGCAGTTCTACGTCATCACCGTTGAACAAGAAAATTCTGAGCAAATGCGCGATGAAACATTTCTGCGTTTGTAATTGTTCAAGTAAAAGCGTTCACAATTTCTTTGAATCTTGATTCCTAGTTAGCTACTGATAAACGCAAATTTGTCTAATGTTCTATGGGATTCCCTATATACATGGGACAGTTGTGGGTACCGGTAGCTAAGATAGAGTAATTGTTCTATCGAGAGTTGTAAACAGCAATGAGTCAGTCACCAGTGTACGCTTTGTGTAACTTAATTCACTCGAATGTTTTCAATTGCGTTTTTCATGTTTCGTCTCTTGTTTCAGACAAATGCCGAAGGGCGTTAGAATTGAAGAACCAGTTACATTTATAGCACCTGCCAATGTCGAAGTGCCAAAGACTGTAGACTGGAGAAAGAAAGGTGCAGTTACTCCTGTGAAAGATCAAGGTAAGTTAAATTATTTGATAATATAAAAAAAAAAACAAATTATGTTTTGGTCCGACTTCAACTCTTTCGAACACTATCGCTTTTGAGATCCATGAAATTCCAAGGAAGAGGTATCATTTAATATGTTATCAAACTTATCAAATTCTAGAAAATAGTTATCCTTTTTCTGATTATCACTCTTCTTGTTTACAACGAAATTCATGCGAAAGTGGTTTGTATTCCCGTTTACGATAGAGTAATCAAATGAGCTTATGCATTCGAATCGGTTTCGAACGAATCTCGCATTCGTCGTAAACAAGAATAAGGATGTATACCAGCAATTTCAAAATTAGTGCGAACTAGCTTGTGAGAACTCGATCTTTATCCAAACAATACACAACGAATCGACTGAAATCAAATACCCACATCCGCTGAAAACCGCCAATACATCGACTCAAATGCCACTTCAAGCTACCCATTAAATTTACACGATATTATTTGATGGCATATATCATTCCGTGAGACTCTGGTCCCCTGTTTACGTTAGCGCCGTCGTCCGATTGTCCATAAATAGCTAATGAAATAAACAATACAAAATACTAATCTCTATTGCAGGTCACTGTGGATCTTGTTGGTCGTTCTCGGCCACCGGTGCTCTAGAGGGTCAACACTTCCGCAAGACTAACAAGTTGGTATCGCTGTCGGAACAGAATCTGGTCGATTGTTCTACTAAATATGGTAACAATGGTTGCAACGGTGGAATGATGGACTTTGCCTTCCAATACATCAAGGATAACGGTGGTATTGATACGGAAAAAACCTATCCTTATGAGGCCATCGATGACACTTGCCACTTCAACCCGAAGACTGTTGGAGCCACCGATAAAGGCTTTGTTGATATTCCCCAGGGTGACGAAGAAGCGCTTCAGAAAGCCTTGGCAACTGTTGGACCGGTATCAGTGGCTATCGATGCTTCCCACGAATCTTTCCAGTTCTACTCGGAAGGTGTTTACTACGAACCTCAGTGCGACTCGCAGAACCTCGATCACGGTGTAAGTAGTAATGAAAATTGCTTTGCCCGATTCAGTGCCCTCTAATGCATATCGTTATCAATAGGTATTGGCTGTTGGATATGGAACCAGCGAAGATAATGAGGATTACTGGCTAGTGAAGAATTCCTGGGGCACCACCTGGGGTGATAAGGGATATGTTAAGATGGCCCGTAATCGTGATAACCATTGTGGTATTGCTACTGTCGCCAGCTACCCGCTGGTCTAACAGTATCTTATGTTTACATAATCAAGCATCGTGTAGGAGCGGATTTTATCCTCATTTTTAATTCTGGCATTACATTAATGATTTTATATTCTAATCGATTACTATCGGGATATCTAAAAAAAGATTTTCTTTTACATTAAAGATTCGGTTGAATTCCTCTTGCATGACCATTATTTGAAACAAATGAGAAGTGTGAACGAGTTCTTTTACTTGCGCAGAATGCGATAAGTTCAATTTAATAGTGCAGTTTTAGTGAGATGTGTGAGTGGGATTGTAATTTTGTGTAGTATAATTTACACGTTGAAATAAATGAAGTAGTAAGTACAAAAATCTGATAAACTGATTTCATCAATTTGCATGACAATCCAGATGTGTTTGTGTTTAGGGTTTTGAATGGACCTTTCACGAGATAATAATATTGTCAATAATATATTGATAATACGGTTGTACGTCATTTCCCGGAATACCATTCCCCGGAATACCACTTCCCGGAAAACTATTTCCCGAAAACTATTAACGATATTTCCAAACCATATCCTGGAATATCGTTTCCCGGAATGTACCATTTCCCGGAAAACCATTTCCCGGAATGTACCATTTCACGGAAAACTATTTCCCGGAATGTATCATTTCCCGGAAAAACCATTTCGCGGAATGCCATTTCCCAGAAAATAAAAAAAAAACTCGTACCCCACCGACCAAACTTATTTGTAGAAGACCTGCTATGCAGCTAATTGTGTTCTAGGAGATTTGATCAACTTTAGAACATGAAAAGTTGTTTGAAAATATTTTCAATTTTTTTTTGATCTTGAGTGGTTATTATCGTAATAAAACAAGATAGCGACAAGATTGCAAAACTGTAATTTTAAAGATTTAATCTTCTCGATTCCGCGATGTTAGGAAAATTTATTTAAATTGACCATTAGGGGAACCCGGGGCTATTCGGACCTACTTAAGCAAATCGCCCTTTTAGGTGGATAAATGTGAAAAAAGTTACCGGTCAAAAGTCCTAATTGTTAGTTTGAAACCTCAGCTACATTTTGGTGCCATAAAAGGTTCATATGCGCCACTCAATGGTAGCGCTAGGCGACGATTTGCAAATTTCTACGTTTTTCCACCCTTTTACAATGTAGGGGTAATTCTTTTTTAATTTTTTTTTTGCAATGGAATTATGTTTACCTGTGAATTAGTTACAAGAGACACTCCTTAACCGTCTGGTTTCCAAAAACCGCCTCTAGACGGTCTCTATAAAAATCAAAATAAAACTACTAAAACATGATTGAATGTTGTCATCCGCACTAGCATTTCTTTCCAACGCTCACACCTTTCATACACACACATTATTTGAATATTCGTAGCTTTCTGTCAAAGGCAATTGAAGCTCAAAGTTGAAAATTCGAGGAAAACGTGGAAAAAAACTATTTTGTGTTTAGTGGTAATCTTCATTAAACAAATTTTAACTATTTTTGGAAATTTCGAAAACTAAAAAAAATATTTTTGAGTAGCCTGTTACTAGCATTTCACTGTAGATGTGAATTGGTTTAGTGGAATAATTCGGAAGTTTAGGTTTTTTGGTAAAATACTTTGCCCGCCTAGAGGCGGTGTTGGGCACTTGAGCAAAATTTTGTTTTCAGTCTTTAGTGATTACTTATAGTACCGAAACGAGCATTATGTGCAACTTTAGCTGAAAAGAAGTATGTTTTAAAAACTTTAGGTGAATATTGCTGTTAAAATGTGGATATTCTTATCATTTAATAATATTTAGGAGAGCCTGGGGCTAGTTGGCGGAATCTTTTTTTCTCCTTTTGTATTAGACATATGGCGCTGTCTCTAGTTCTGCACTTCAAGTACTGTTTAATCTATTCTCCAATATGTTGCATTAAATTATGTTTCGTACACGTTGTAAGTGATATTGAGTTTTCGAGCGTACCAGAGTGAGAAGCCTACTTTAGTCGTATTAGGAAGGGTGCCTCACCATTTCATTAATTACTCGGAATACAATTGATGCAATGCGTATGAATTGGCACCAATATCTTTGCTTTCTTCTTATGAACCATTATGATATCAAAAATCGCCATTTGAACCAATACGTTGAACAAAGATGGCTAACGCCGCTCCAACCAACGGTTTTACATGGTTAGGGCGAAAATAGGCTCATTACCCTAGGTAAAGTTTGTAAATTTCAGCATTTCTGTTATTTAGGGCGAGTTCAAAGCTATTCCACGAATGACTAGATTTTTCGATAGCGCTCGAAAACAACTTTCCTTGGCAGTATATGTAACCACATGTAACCTCAAGAAAATTTTGTTTGATTGTTTGTTTTTTTGTTTGTTTACTTCGGAATTTCACCTGAAGAGTTTCGAAAATTTAGCTTTTGAATACAAAGTGTGTGCCGAAATTAAACTGCAGGAGCATTGAGGCTGAAAAATAATAAGTATCGATTGATTTGCAGTTTTATTCAAAATAACGTCTCGCGCGATCAATACTTTATTATAAAAAAGGCCAGGTGGCATCACTGCGCGTATAGTCGTAAATTGGCGAGATTCCCGCGTCCCATATTTAAGATTTTGTAATTCAGCTAACAGTCCGCTCTTTCGTTCAACACATTCACTTTTACACGATCTTCTTAAATTATAAACATAAAACATGATAAATGAAACCATCGCCAGCAGACCCTGGACTCCACTACTATAAATTAGAAGTCAATAATTAAACAACCAAAGCACTAGAGAAATACTCCTTACAGTTTAGGTATTATGCGTTCTGATGGAGTCCAAAATATAAGCAACCATCTGTATTCGCTTATGTTGAAGTAACTAGAAGAAGAAAAAAGTTTTTGTTTTTATTCGCCCAGGTGCCCAACACCGCCTCTAGGCGGCCTACTTATTTTAAGGCTTTAATGAAAAATCTATTACTTTTAAGAATTTTCAACATTATTTTCGAAGCCCACCTCCAAAAGTTTTTTCAAGCCAAAAAAAAATTTGGGCACTAGAGGGTTAAGAAGCAAAAAAAAAATAATTTGCTTTATGTAAACTTAATCTGGTATGTCACAGCTGTCGATTGGCGGCCCATGTATTTTCTTTGCTGTGGCGTGTGCAATGCCGTGGGCAGCGGCAAGCCGCTGAACGGTGGTTGACGGGATAGGGGGTCCGAATAGCCCCGTACGCTCATATCGCACCAAAGTGGTTAGCATCTCGAAAATATCTGTGTTTTCACCCAAACAAAAATCATTACATAAAATAGGAGCCTCAAACTTTCCAAAACACTTACCATTTCTTTTTTCACTTTTGTTTGTTGCTTTAATTGCGGTTTTTCCATTCTAATGATTTTTGTTTTGAGAATGGCAAAACAACGAAACATGTTGTATCTCCTTTCTACAAAGACCAAAGAATCAACTTCAGCTCTCAAAATTAATGTTTCAGAATAGCGGTCCCACGAATATGTACGATAGTCAGAATGTCTTGCTATCTTCTGAGAAATTGAGGGGGTCCGAATTACCCCAACTGTCTTAATAGCCCCGGGTTCCCCTATATGAACAGCTTCCCAGTCAAAAAGGGCAAGTTGCTGGCTAGCGGGGGGCTATTTGCCAACTCGAATGCGCTAATTGCCCTACAATGTGCCAGCAATTTGCTGGCAATTAAGGGGCTATTTTAAATGCAACATTTGGGCGATTCGCCGCCGTCATTTTTTTGCCGCTCTACCCGCCCTTAAATCGCCCTCAAATCGCCCAGGGAACGCGCCATTTAATCGCCCTTAATGGCCTGATATGAAAATTAAAAATAATAATTATTTTCGGATTCAATATCTACTCACATAAATTTATCAGTACACTAGGTAATCACCACCAAACTATAGGAAGAATCGATGGTGAAATTCGTATTGCACACAAAACTTACCACAATCAGACTTTTATTTAGACCTTAGGTCAAAGATCTTGTTCCACTATACTTACACACGATTCCACAATTTCCAACATTTGTTGGCTAAATTAAGTGCACTAGACAAAAAAAATACAAGCGAGAACACGCCAATTGTTTAAAAAACAATTTTAAACTTAAGCCAAACATGAACCGCCATGTTTGAAAAACTCAAAAAACAACCAAGTCCATTTCAGCCGCCAGAAAATTTCTCTAAGTATTGAAATTGCCTTTAAATCGCATTCGCAAATTGCATTTGTTCCTAGGGGCAATTAGCACAGGCGAGTTGAGTCAAACGTCAAACTGTTTAAATCGCCTGACCATGTTCGTCTGCATTTCTTTTGACCGGGTTACGAACGACTTTTGGTTTTGAACCAAAAAGAACCTTGGGGGGATTTAAAAAAAATCGAGTGGGGAAAAAGCACCCAAATGGACGGTATATCAATGAATTAAATGGGTACCAAAATAGAAACAAATACTTTCCAATTTTCCCACCGCAGGTAGTGAAGAGGTGAATGAATTCCATAAATTCATGACCATCTAATTCCTGACTAACAGTCCCTATATTTTGCCTCACATTTGTACAAAATTTTGCGGATTCAGTTAAAATGCTATATTTTCAATTCTTTCACATGAATCGATTTCTTCGCATGGTAATCTTCGGTGAAAATCATAATACACCACTGTAGAATTTTTAAAATTTGGAAATTTTGTTATTGAAATAAAATGATATAACAGAAAATGGAAGGCGAACAGAATATCTGATTGTATATATTATTAATTCTGTCCTATCGTTTTTAGGTAAACTCCAAGCGTACAAAAAACTTCAAACGCGTTTTTTTTCAAATCCACTTCAAACCACAAGCTTTGAAATATTCTAAGCATAAGCATAATTATTTTCTCCAGCGACGTACGAAGGATTTTAGTTAATAAATGATATCTGTATCGATTTTCTTTGCCATTTTCAGCAAATTTAAGATTAATAGAAACGAAAACAATGAAATTGAAAGACGGATAGATATTCTATAAATAATGGGGTGCTGATTTTAATGATATTTTCAGCGTTTCGCGTAAAATTAAAATAGCGAAATAAAGCCTACATAAGTCACTTGATATCTTTTTAAGGAATCGAAAAAAACTTTAGTTTTTGACACTAGGTCAAACATTACAGGAGATAGTGTAAATTCGTAACGATCAATTGAGAACGCCTCGAAATGCGGCCATCTTTGAAATTGAAAAGGCGGTGTTTTCCACAACATTGGCAACATTTTTATGATAACCAATCACAGTACTCTAAAAATGCCCTGAATATGTTGATTGATTTTTATAAAAAAAAAATAGGTAAAAGGTAATGAAAAATATAAACATTTCCTAAAATTTAGTCAGAAATATTCCTGGAACCTTTGAAATTTTATAGATTGTGAATGTATTTGTCTGAGATGCTGCCTTCTTATAAATATGCATTCTTCTTTGGAATTTTGTGTAGAATGTTATTTTAATCTATAGATTCTCTGAAAATAATCTTAGACGTTTATTGATTTTTATTCTCACTAATATTTGTTTACAGTGCATTGAGAACGCCTTCAGTTATTTTAAATTTAACTTCGCCTTCTTTGGAACAATAACAAATCAATGGAAATAATTTTAGAATTTCATTGATTTTAATACAATAAATTCAATGAAATAGATTTGCCTTCTTTAAAATTTTCGTAGCATATTTTTGAAATGCTGTTAATTATAAATTAAATTACGACCTTCTTTGATATCGCCTTCTTTTTAGCATAAGCTATTTTCTGGACCTTCGATTGATTGATGATGATTTCAAATAAAACTACATATGCATGAGAATTAGTTTTTCAAATTCATTAACATGATCAGCGAGCAAAGACAAGCTGTGAAGGGAACCAAACAAATATTTGTGTAGCAACATAGTTCTAAATGCAAAAGTTCTTAAAGTACTTCAGATTTCAATAGCATAACAAATTGCCGAGAAAAAGTACGTTCCGGGAAATGGTACATTCCGGGAAATAGCATTCCGGGAAGTGGTACATTCCGAGAAACGATATTTCGGGAAATGGGACATTCCGGGAAATGATATTCCGGGAAATAGTACATTCCGGGAAATGGCATTCCGGGAAATGATTTTCCGGGAAATGGTATTCCGGGAAACGACATACAATCTGATAATACTACTTCACAAGCACATTTGAGAGGTTATGAGATCAAGAGTGGGTTAAAATTTTGCTCAGAGTAAAAGTGGGTTCACATAGTTTGTTACATCAGAAATGAAATATACCATAACTCAGGCAAAAGTTGATTAATTATTAATTAGCGCAAAAATGGTTCGACAAAATTTTCAGGGCAAGAATGGTATAGAATATTAACCTGTTGTTACGCTAAGAAAATAACACATAGGTTCATAACAGGCGTTCATAAAATTTCTTATTCGGACTTGTTGATAATGATATTTTAGTAAATTTTTCGATGACTTAGAAATGGTGAGATGTAGGATCCGTATAGGTAAGCAGATATTTAGAGATTTTTCTTAAGAGATTCTTCTAACCCAAAGAGGTGAATGACATTAAGGTTAAAACCTCTATAATCGAAATAAAAAAATGTCAGCAGATATCGGAATTTGACGAGTGCCGCCATTTTGAAATCCAAGATGACGACTTATGGTTATCACAAAATATTGAAACCACCATCAATATAAGTGTTATTCGAAAAGGGGTGATCAGCACACATTTTGAAGTCTAAGATGGCGACTTCCGGTTTTCACAAAACAGTGAGAACCATCATCAATATGGATGTCGTTTGAAAGGGGGTGGTCAGCAGACATCGGAAATGGATGGATTTTGAAATCCAAGGTGTGTTACTACTAAACAGTGGAAAGCATAATAATGAATCGAGTGCGAATATTTTAAAAAAGTAACATACACTTCTAATTTTCTGCTGGATGCATTACAATACCTCATTGTGAAGCAAATAATTTGCTACTTGACAACGTTGTAATTTTTTTAAATTGTAAATGGAAACTATCTCGATATTTATAAGATCGAGTTGAATTAAAGTAATGTGCATAGGTACAGCCGCAGATACGCGTGTGATGTAATAACAATATATTTTTTTGATTTATCACAGAATTCCTTGTTGTAGAAGGATTTAGTTTTTCAATTCGATGCCTAGGTAGATAAAACTTGCAGTGTCATTTATTACACACGCAAAATCTGTGACTATTTATTACACACGTAAAATCTGTTTTGTAGACAATTTTTTTGGATTTTTATTTCTTAAGATTATTTGGATAGCTATTTGATACCGCGAGAATTGTAGTTACTTTTTTCTCTTAACCTTCCGGCAGTCGCGCTAGTGCACTGCCCAAGTAACCATAAGCATTAAGCCATTGCACTATATTGGCTATACATTTGCACTAATGTTGCATTGAAACTCCATTACAGCATTGACAACGCAATAAAGCTCTTTATTAGCATCAATAATGCATAACTGCACAGCCGACATATAGCATTATCGCTTGCTCTATATGCGTATATAAAGCTGATATAACGCGTACATGCTTCAAGGATCTTTAAAGCATGTAAGCTTTACAAGTGCATTTAATGCCATTATAGAGCATATAAAAAGCTGATATAATGGTATTGTAATGCTGTGGGTTTATTTGTTATGCAACTCTTCTTGAAGATTATATTCGGCATATTTCATTTCAATCGAACATATGCAATATAGTCCAGGAAGCAAACGCAGCGCACTTACCGCGAAGGACGGAGGCAAGGTACCTCAGTTCGAGACTTACTAAAGGTAATTTTCGTAAACATTCATATCATGTGAGAACGAAAACCCATTAAGGATATTCATTACAATGCATTAGAACAGAGTCAATTACGTTTTTAAACAGAATATTTTATTTTAAAATTTTTCCTTTTTGCTCATCATACCGAAAGGAAACATAAGAAATGGTTTTAAAACCATGGCGGACAATGACAACCAACTGAAGCTTTTTAATAGCATTAGTAGTGCCAATATAAGGCTTTCAAATTTGACATTTGTGCGCTTTTGCTATATAATAGCATTAGTACTGCAGAAACGAGCTGTCAATCTCCGCACAGTAATGGCACTATATTTCGCCTTTTCTGGCATAATATCGGCATTAAATAAGTATTTAGGGCTTCACGGCTTTTTAGGACAGCTTTATATGTGGATCTAAAGCAGATATTAGGCTATACGTTATAATGCTTATTGGTTACTTGGGTGAGTGCACGCTGCTCTGAAAATCTAGCGAAATCGTCTTAGGGCACCAGCGGATGCTCGTTCAGTGGGCCATAAGCGCGACTTCCGGAGGGTGAATTGCATTTAGTTACGTTACATTGCATTGGATGTTTGTTACTCATTTATTAAAGTTTTTAAAAAATGTTTAAGGATGTCAGATACACGCGCGCGCTTCTCAAGTCAAAATATTTTTGCATGTACCTAGGGTGATGAGCCTATATCATTACTTATGTTTTATTGGAACACGTTTCATATGCCTCATGCGTTTTTATCACTGACCAAATAAAAAAGTATTTATTGGTATTAATTTTTATAACAAGTTTCAAGCATTAATATTTTAGGGCATGTTCAGTAGCGTAGTATTCTTTATAGTAGTTTCAAAGTACAAATGTATAAATGGGCCGTCGAGAGCCGCTGCGGGCCCCAAGGCTTGTATTACTGCCGGCCCTTTTTAAACCTAAGTTCGCTAGTTCTGTATGAGTTAGTACTTCTTCAGGCATGGGAAACTCGTGAGTCCGTGGTTTCAATTAGTCTCCGGTTGACTTATATTGCCACATCCACAGATAGTGTGACAGACAGGTGAATTACGACAGCTTCTTATTCTGTGGTATCTAAATCGGGTAAAACTACCATAGCTACGAGTTTTTCAATTTGCGGATACTCAGGAATCAGTAGCGTCAAGTTCAAATGGTACGTTTTCCATGTTAATCGGATATTTGTGCCTTGCAATGAATCGTCTTTCATGATTTCCCTGATGGGAAGGATTGAGGAAGTGGCTAGGTTAGGGGTAAGGAATATACCCAAGAGACCACGAATTATTATTGAATGGCTTTGGATATGTTCTATATTCGCATACAAAACATATTCTTTACGGCTTCATAGTTCTATAGAGATCATTAAAGCACACTTAGTGTCGGAAATGGCGAAATAGTGTGCAAGAATAGAGCAAGTCCAGAAGCACCATAATGGCTGTCCGCAATGTTAACATAGGGACGTGTTTTTTAAAAGTAACTCTTCCCTTCTTTATCGACACAGCCAAAGAAAAACTAACTTTCGATAACGTACCCACCCTTCCTCGCTTCTTTCGTTTGACATTGCTGACTGTGTATCTGTAAAAAGATTTGCATGTATACTTGGTTTAATGCTAACTCTACTTAGATGTTTCGTCGAAATTACACAAACGTATTGTGGATAATATTTGCAATTGTATTTTTTCGAAAAATCGTGCAGAATTTTGATTTTGATTTTAAGTTTATTGCAGCATCATTTATTACATGAAGGCATACGAGTTTAGGTGACGCATACGTATATTTGTTATTGTTCGTTGTCTCAAAGTAGTATAAGAAGATTCTATATTTGCACTTAGAGTTTTCGATAAAAGCTTTACAGCATTTATCTTCAAAAGCTTTTTAGCATGATGTCTATGTTCTGTATGTCGATATAGTGGTAGATTTAATGCTTTACATTTTAGGTGCATTAAAGCATTAAAATACTTGAATACGGCTAGTTAGCAATGGAATCGCTAACTTATAGCTTATCTAGAGTTTTAAATTAGTGCTTATGGTTACAAAACAATTAAAACATAGTATTCTGCACCCCCGGAAGGATGCTAAACGATCTGCAATAGCAGGAATAATACTTCCAACCCCCGGAGGGATTTAGAATTTTTGTTTTAACAGTGAGCGGATATATTTCGTTTCGCGAAACAAACACTTCATAATCAGCACGCTATGTCTAACATGGTGAAATTGTAGGGTGTAAACATTAGCCATCTTTAGCTCCCTTTGTACTTTTAACAATAGATCTTAAAGACCGTCTCTAAAAGTAAACAGGAATACGATTTGACCACAATAGGCCACTTTATGCTTGTATTCGTCACTCATATTTTTCGACATAGTGGATTGGAACACGATATTTTGCTTCTACTGTGCGGATTGATTTATTTGCTGGTAGTAATGGAGCAGTTTCTAGTATTTGTTGTAAGCAAAATGAGAAGGTAGAAGAATCAGTTCAAAATACTCGTTCAAAATTATTAAATCAAAAAGATTTTCAATTTACATAAGTTTATCTCATATTAAATCCAAGAGAACCATTTCTAATCGTAGATTTTATGCAGGTTTAATTAATAATCAATGTGATATGTCTAACACAGAAACCGGTTTTGATATGCTGTGAGAATATGTAGGATCCGACAACAATATAGACACAGAACGCAATAATACAACTTAAATTGAACAACTACGAGTACAGTGAGCTACCGACTACTGCTGCTATTGGATGAACTTAACTGATTTGATTTCTTTATTTCGCACATTATAATTAGGTTCTTATAGACATCTTTGGCGAGGCCCAAAATCATCGTTAACAATGCACTTTTAGAAGAAAAAATCCTTGATCCTATAAAAAATACAAAAATTATCCATTTTAATCACCGGTTAATTAAGGTCGGTCTACCTTCTCATCTCACTCGGAGTAAAAACTAAAAATCGTTCCGCTATAGATGCCCGGCAAAAACGACTGCAGGCGAATTGTGTTGCTATTGATTTTTGGAAATGTCCTGTAAGACCAGCTACTCGGGAAGTGACACAATTACTAAATATGCCGATTGTGCTCAATCCGGGAGAAGTTAAAGCCATGCAAATGCACCATATCAAACATTAGTCGTTTGTTTCGCGGAACAACGTGCAGCACACCAACGGAAGCTTCCACGTTAACACCATCCCCGTATATATAGGCAAAGGCTCTAGAGAGATGTGCTTACACGAATTATCTACACACGCACCTGACGTCGTGATTAACAAATTTATGTCAAGATACGGAGAAGTGGCTTCCATAGGAGCTGTAACTTCGCATTTTCCCGGGTGTCCCTAACGTTGTTCTTGTGGTGAGAATGCTTCCGTATAAACTTACTTTTTCATGCGTAACCATTTTATGCGGATCGACCGAAAATTGGACGCTTCATCAGACAATACTGGTTATGCAACCATGATAGATTCCTATGCGTGAGTTTTACAAAAAGACACTGCATCACGGAAAACTTTGTGCGAAATTAGCTAAGAAAAGCCCACCTACTATAACCGTAAACAGCACACCGTTATCTTATGCCAAACCACAAACGGTTACAAAACAAATACCTGCGGGTCTGACAGAAACAAATATTTACTCCACAACAATCACGCCCAGTGACCCCAAGCCAACAACCGGCACCATCAGCAAAGAAGCGAACGTAGAAGAGGACGGATGCGTTTGTCCATTGGCTCGATTTTCTGTTTGACACTCTATTGCTTTCCTCGAAAATACTATGAATTAGCTTCTCAATATTTTGTAGTGTATTCCGTCGATTCAAGCAATAAAACTCGTATTTTAAACTTGAACACAAAGTAGACAACTCCCTTATGAACGTTTGTTTTAACAAATGTCAACTATCAAATAAAGTTTTCATTTGTTTACGCTTTCATCATCTAACAATTTAATAAGGCGAATGATTGCAAAGAAATTACTATTACTATTTTTTTGCACTTCTATGAATACCGGACGTGTTCGCCCATCTTCCGGGTAAAAACTACAAGGGGCAGCCCTATGGGGTTGCACGAGCTGTAGACGTAGGACTGTACTACTTAATGTAAAATATTTATTTTCTTAGTACATTTATACTGCCGTAATACGCATATTTGTCCCATGTTCTATGGGATTCCCTATATACATGGGACAATTATGCGTATAACGGCAGTATAGTAATAATAAATCAAATATATTTCTTACGAATAGTTTAATCACAAACAATCAACATCGAATATTACATATAGAACCAAACCTTCTTGGTTATCAGGTCATTTCATTTGTAGTAGGTTATCGAATCCGATTAAACTTATTTGAGAAGATCTGAAGAAAGAAGACAGAAAACTGTGACCGAACTAATATCTGGAACTAAATCTTTATAGCATAAGATTAGCTTGTGAAAACTTTTCGATTGTGTGTGGTAAAAACCCGGACCAGCGAAGAAAAATCCAATTTTAGGCAATATAATCACATTTCATGTATAGACCAGCTTTCTAGTTATATTTTGCAATTATCATAACTTTCCTAAAGTACGCATTTGAATGTAGCGAATGCAGTGGTCTTAATCATATATCGAAACAAGAATCTAAAACAATTTTATATATGGACTAAAATGCGTTTTTGCAACGGTTTTTCAAGTGACAGTGTATTCATTCATAAATAGGCTTTGTAGTATGTACCTATTACTAGGATCAAAATACTATAGGCTGAGTGGAAATGAATCACGTGAAAGGGAAATGACTCAATGAATTGATCGAACGTAAATAATAAACTTTCGTTGTGCAATTTAGTAACAAATTAGATTATCTACCTACACATTCGCCTCAAACATCAAACCCAAGCGCACAAAGCAAAATGAATCAACGCTGATGATGATGGGTAAAGCGAAAGAGACAACTAATACCACGACACTATGTTAACCGTGTTTGCAAATGGAGCTCGCATGTACAAACGATTTTGTGTACGAATAATTATACATAAAAGTGTGCTGGAAACGAGCACAACACAAAATATAGCATAGTGTTTGAACGGCAAGCACAGTCGCATTCACTGGGTAGCGTACCTCCACAGGCAGTGTAACGGACTTCTAACTCAGCTACACTGGCTGTGAAAACATACAACGCAGTGACCTGCTTCGTCAGCCGCTCAACAGGCAACTGAGCTGCACTGGCGAAATCCGTCCGTTTAAATAGTCGATGATGACGTCATTCATAGATGCGTAGCGCGCTAGGTACACAAATCTGTCTTGCTGGACTAGGGAAGCGCTATCTTCTGTGTGTAAATGCGCGATATTTGGGTTGTACATTATTTAAATTTTCAATGCCATGATATCAAAAATCTTTATGTTTATCTATTGGAATCTATTCTTAGAAGTATTTCGGGGCGATATGTGCAAAAAAATTGAAAATTTATCGTGAGATGGCTGAATTATATGCGTATAAAATTGGACCACTTTTCGTTACATACCATTTTTGTAGAATTTGCAACGTGCACCGCTATATCGAAAACAAAGACGTAGTCCTACGTCAAAACGCGGACCCCCAAATACGATCAGGGCCCCAGGGCAATTGCCCTGGCTGCCTCCCCCTCTGATCGGGCCTGTGTATCATTGTTTCGAAGAGTGAACTGGAGAAATTCTTGATACAGCAAGCAGATTCAATGGTCTGTTTAATAATTCATTCTAGCAATCATATTTGGACGATCAATTATTTTATTTGTATACATTCATACACTTCTTAATGTATAGTTTGTGTATCGGATACCGCAACAGCTAAGAGCTTTGATCTGCTTTTTCAAATTAATTTTGTTCTAATTTACTGTCAAATAACATCCTTCTTTCAATAATATGGATAATGCACCGGATTGTCTTCCAATAGTAACCATCCTGATCAAATTTGGACTATTTCTTACATACGAAGAGAACAGTTCATATTTCCATTCGGTAATACCTTATAACTAAATTCGAGATTTTGGCATGCAGTATGTGTTCTTTTTGAATTTTCAGTTCGAGTTACGAAAATCCGGAATAAATTGCTGTTCTGGTTGAATTACCAATCTCCAAAAAACCTTGGTTAGGTACTTAAAATCATCGAAAAATGTTTCTATATGAACATATGCAACAAAGAAGACAATGGTAACTGGGTTACGATAGGTTTTAACTGCAATTGTTCCTCTCAACAATCAGCAGGGTCATGCAAGCCATTTCCATTTGCGAAGAATTTACCGCTGGCTTGCTGAGCTCCATTAGAAATTCCATTGGTCGCAGACCCGTTGGAGATCTTAATCTTTTTTGCTGGTGGTTCAGATGCAGATACGTTTAGATTGAACTGTTTAAAGAAATAAGGCTTTGTTGAAAATTTACATTGTTCAATGTTTTGTTATTATACTTACTCGATGTTCCATTGCCATATGGCTAAGCGGTGGTAGTCCAACACATGCCCGTAAGATGTTTTCAATCGCAGACCGTTGTCGGAAAAGTGAGTTCACAACTGGTGTTCCATCTGGAACGAGAGGAGCCTTGCACAGATAGCTAAGCAGCGACAGGACTGACCGGAAGGGCAAGTACTCCCCAGTGCTTTCGCTTTTCTTCTTAATCTGGATTCGGGAGCAGAGTTCCCCGAGGATAGCTAAATCCAAAATAAGTGGCGAGGCCAACAACGAATCCTCGCAGGTATTATGGATCACCAAGGTATTGTGACCGCCTAGCATAATCTGGCTAGTGTACTCGTCCATGGCTCGTTTACTGTCGCCTAAATAAAATAAAAAGTGTATTTGACTAAGCATGTCAAGTAAGAACCTTTAACTGGAACTTACCGACATACGGTACGTATTTGATAACCACGCAATGATCTGGCTGTTCGTCTGGCTTGTACAACAAACTATTTGAGGCTACCATATCGTCAACCACGTTGCTTTTGGAAATCTGTAATGAGCAACAAAACCTGTCATTGACAAGTCTTGCTCTTCCAAGTTGTTTTAGTCATCACATACCTCTTTCGAACGGAATTGTTGCGGTGCAGATAGATTCTTCCCATCGTTGTTGCCCAAATGATTGTAGCTAACAATAGAAACCGGTTTGATACCGGCAGATACCAAAAAGTCAACCAGTACAGATTTTAGCTTAGTCTGACCGGATTTGAAATCATCGCCCGCGATGAATGCTCCGTGATGATCAGCTAGTTCAATAACTCCAGGTACAAACGTGTTTTGCGGAGAACCGTTAATATAGATGCACTGTGTACAGAGCCATTAGCAATTATTAGTGAGTGATATTCATATTTGAGTACTACTTACACCTTCACTAATAGCAGCCATTGCAAAAATAGTGGACGGTGAAATCTCCGATTTATTTTCTTTCAGTGACTTCTCCAACTCGGCCATAGTAGTGTTCAATCCCACCTTAACCTCAGCAAAGCGTTCGGTATTCGCAGTCCACAAAATTACGACCTTCTCAACGCCGGAGGACTTTTTAAATTCACGAATATCCTTAACAATTTGTTGGTATTGGTCGTAGCGGGTTCCAGGAATTGTATTGTCAGCACGATCTGCCTGGTTTGCAGCAATAAAGTCCGGATCGTATATGGATGGCCGAGGCTTCAGCTGAGACAGCTTTTTATAGACTTGATCCTGCAGCGGAATGTCCAACACCTTAGCACGACTCATGGCATCGCCAATATTCATCGCACTGATGTCCCATCCATCGACAACGATATCATCCGGGCAAACCATCGGGACCAGTTTATTCATCGGGATGTGAACATCTTGTCCCGCGGCATCCGTTCCTAGCAGGACAGTGGATGCCTGCGTGATCGAGCCATACCAGTTGGCCTTCTGGGTACCAGTGCGTGTTCTCCACTCCAATCCGCGCTTGTTGGCTTCCAGAGCGGCAGTCAAAGTGGACCCATTGTTACCACCCCATCCTACAAGCATGAGACCAAGGCGGGGTACGCGTCGATCCGTTCGGATGCTTAACTCGGTGGTTTCCGGGCGTACCTGTAATAGAGAAAGAGAAACCTTTATTCTATCGTTTACCACTCGATTTCTATAAAGTTCGCCCAGGTTTTTGGCTTCACTGAAGACGTATGTAGTAGTATGAGGTAGTATGCAGCTATTCGACAATTGTGGAAAATTGCATCCGACTGAGGAGCTCTGGGTTGGACTAAACAAAGATGTTGAAAATGTTTGTGTTGTCTGTTTGTCTGATCATATTATCATGGACAAAACGAAAACTTCTTCCATAGCCTATGGTTTCAGCGCTAGCCTTAAACATCGACTTCAAAATGTTCAACCAATACATCGTAGTATCAACGAAGACACGTTATCAACTCCAAGAACTCCAAAATTTAATGAACCCAAAACTATTGTATTTGACCCAACATGGTTAACAGTCCATTTTAAATTTGCAATTTCGAATCAACGATGGGCTTTCTCCATTCTATTATCAGAACCAAAAATACTACGTTTTTTTCTTGTTAGTAAAAATTACATTTTCGTGGCACTGTTCAGGCCACACAAAGTACTTTGGAGCATATATCAGGCGTGATATTTTTACGAGCTTAAAAGCTCCTTCGGGGCAATTTTCGCATGATACGTTTTCGTATGAAAATAATTGCATATGTTTTGGGAGCAAACCGTCACATTTCCAAATCTGGACGAATCTAGTGCTCAAGAGAGCTAGATTGGCATTTTTCTTTACTTCACGTTAAATTTCGATTCTCCAACTCAAGGTAAATATATCCATGGTCGTGCACCAGACCTTATGTTATCTTCTTCCAGGCGAAAGACAAAAAGTCTGAATTTATTTCTCGAGTTCTGACGGAACGATATTTGGCCGTGCAAGTAATATCGAAAATTCGCTCTGATGAGCTTTGTGACATGGTAAATAGTTTTAAACAGGCAAATGATATTGCTGACTGCTGAGTATACGTACCAGCTAATCGGGTGGAAATCTGTGGGGTCGTCCGATTCGAGTTTGAGTTGCGCGGATCTGCAGAAACATCGGGATGGTAGTTATAAAGACCTCATGCTTCAACCAGTGAAGACATAGTATAAATGTTTCAAATTCAGCAACACCCACACTACTTTTACAGCAATCGGCAAGTTAGGGATCATCCATAAATGACGTAGCATTTTTTGAGTGATTTTTAACCCCCCCCCCTCCCCCATCGTAGCATTTCGTCACAAACTTCTAAATACCCCCTGGTAATTACGTAGCTTGTCGGTAAACTCTCCCTTGTTCCGGAAAAAAATCAAAAAAAAAAATTAAAAACGATGTTAGTTACATGAAATGGGTAAGGTTGTCGAGAAATCAGGTCAACCCCTATTCCCCGTTAAAAAAGTTACGTAGCATGACATGACCCCCTACCCCCTGTCGTCACACAATACCACAAAATACAAAACTCCCCCTCCCCCATATAATGTTACGTCATTTATGGATGGTTCCTTACGGCGGGCAGCCTAGAACAAAGTTTCAATAGCCCACCGATCGCCAACATCCAGTTTAACGCGTCTACCCGGTCAAACCATTCGGAATTTGATTCGGAATCCTGAATGGAGTCAGTATGGATTCCAAATCAAATGCAACAGCCGATTCTGAGTCGGAATCGGTTGTTGCATTTGATTTGGAATCCATAATGACTCCATTAAGAAATCCGAACCGGTTCCGGAATGAGTTTAACTGGGTAGCCGCTTTTTCGTTTACTGGGCAACCGCAGGTGACGGAAAACGAACATATGTCAACTCAGATTCTTTTAGGGTGACGTTTGCCGGGTCCGTCCTACCTAACTACCTCCTCTTTGACAAAGTTCATCTACCTGATCGCCTTTTTGTACCGTGGGTTATGAACTGTACTAATTGCAAATCATGTGGATGATTCCTGTGCAAGGAACGTTGAAAAGTGTTTCTACTGTGGGGAAAATCCACATGATTTCAGGAAATGGTTCACGTACAAAACAGCGCGAGGAGAAACTGAAGCGTTTCCTTCAGGGACGCTCTAAGCGATCATTCGCAGTAATGCTAAAGATAGCTTCGCTACCGGTCTCTACGAATATCTACCTTACCTTCTGACGCATGGGAATCTAATGAACCCCAGGAGGAGCATCTTCTACTGCGCCTAGAAGCAATAGAAAAAACTACAAGGGGCAGCCCTATGGGGTTGCACGAGCTGTAGACGTAGGACTATACTACTTAAGGTTGGACAGAGAATGCGCAAAAATTGACAAACGAAAAAAGCAGCTTTTTCCACACCGTATGTCAGATCTTCATAAAAATCAATCAGCGTATGTAGAATGTTGTTACAGTACTGCTGATTAATTTGGTGTGGAAAAAACTGCTTTTTTCGTTTGCGAATTTTACCCTTTCTCTGTCCAACCTTAATGTAAAATATTTATTTTCTTAGTACATTGATAGTAATAATAAATCAAACATATTTCTTACTTATGGTTTAATCACAACCAATCAACATCGAATATTACATATTGAATAAAACCTTCTTGGTTATCAGGTCATTTCATTTGTAGTAGGTGATCGAATCCGATTAAACTTATTTAAGAAGATCTCAGATGTAATCACATTTCATGTATAGACCAAGCATTCTAGTTATATTTTGCCATTGTTGTAACTTTCCTAGAGTACGCATACAAATATAGAGAAGGTCTTAATCATATATCGAAACTTTAAATATACAAGAATCGAAAACAATTTTGTATATGGACAAGATGCGTTTTGCAACGGTTTTTCAAGTGGCAGTGTATTCATTCATAAATAGGCTTTGTAGTATGTACCTATTATACTACTATATGCTGAGTGGAAATGAACCACGTGATGGGGAAATGAATCTATGAATTGATCGAACGTAAATAATAAACTTCCGTTGTGCATTTTATTAGATCTATCTACCTACGCATTCGCCTCAAACATTAGCACAAAGCAAAATGAATCAACGCTGATAATGATGGATAGAGCGAAAGAGACAACTGATACCACGATACTATGTTAACCGTGTTTGCAGATGGAGCTCGCATGTACAAACTATTTTGTGTACGAATAATTATACATAAAAGTGTGCTGGAAACGAGCACAACACAAAAGATAGCATACGGACAAGCTCATTCGCATTCACTGGGTAGCGTACCTCCACAGGCAGTGTAACGGACTTCTAAATCAGCTACACTGGCTGTGGAAACACACAGCGCAGTGATCTGCTTCGCCTGCTGTTCAACAGGCAACTGAGCTGCTCTGGCGAAATCCGTCCGTTTAAATAGTCGATGATGACGTCATTCATAGAAGCGTAGCGCGCTAGGTACAAAAATCTGTCGTGCTGGAGTAGGGAAGCGCTATCTTTTGTGTGTAAATGCGCGATATTTTGACTAGTTTGTTCATTATTTAAATTTTTAATGCCATGATATAAAAAATCTTTGGGTTTATCTATTGAAATCTATTCTTAGAAGTATTTCGGGGCGATATGCGCAAAAAATTTGAAAATTTATCGTGAGATGGCTGAATTATATGCGTTTAAAATTGGACTATTTTTCGTTACATACCATTTTTGTAGAATTTGCAACGTGCACCCCTATATCGAAAACAAAGACGTAGTCCTACGTCAAAAGAGGCATTTCCTCGCCTAAGCTTCGTTGTAAAGGCTAGTAGGTGTCCCTTCAAGGTCCTCTCAAAATAACAGCTCGAGGAAGTACTGATGCAAAACCGAAGCAAGCAGCTCCTGGTCTCAGAAAGCTGAGCACAGAAAAGGAGTTCCTAGTACTTCCTGGGACATCAAAAACCGCAAGTATCCCCATATCCCAACCAGGGAAAGAAACCAGCGCTGGCTTTACAAATTTCTCTGATACTGTATTTTTACTGCTTTAAATATGTCTGACCCTCTTAAAAGCATTTTGATAATCTTTCTCCCCGCAGTAAAAACATTCTCGATGCAGCTGACTGCAAAATGGCCCCTCCTTTCAGCGCTTGTATCCTTCGATGGCTAATTCATCGAACGAGGTCACGGATTTAATCACTGTTCTACAGTGGAATTGCAGAAGCATTATCCCGAAAATCGATTCTTTTAAAATTTTACTAAATAGGTAGAATTGCGAGGCATTTGCATTATATAAAACGAAATCTTCAGAAATACATCTCAACTTTCACGATTTCTATATTATTCGCTTTAATCGAGAAGACTCTTACGGAGGAGCACTTTTGGAGATCAAAAAGTGCTATTCTTCCAATCGAATCGACCTTCCCTCGACACCAGGCATTGAAGTTGTTGCTTGCCAAACCAGAACTAAAGATAGACATTTGCATTACTTCCACCTATATTCCTCCTAGAGCATCAGTTAGTCACCAACGACTTGGCTATATTGCGGAACTCTTCTTCGCACCGAGGTTAATTTTAGGTGATTTTAACTCCCACGGTACGGTACAGTACCGGGTTATCTTCATGATGATAACCGACCTCACTCCACGAGTGCTGTGACATCTTCATGACGACCATTTTTAAAACGGCTGAAAAGGCACGGATTCCCACTCTCTCAGCACTCCCATCCCTACACTGAAAAAAAACCAAACGTTAATATTCTATTTGCTTCAAACCACTTAAAATTCATGTGAAGAAGAAATGCTAATGTTATCACGCGCACACATACCTTCTATGTGTCAACTGTATAAACTATATATGCGCACACATAAGTTATATGTGTGTATTGTTATAGAATCGGGTTTTATGTACCTTATAGTTATGAACTTATTTGCCTGGCAGACCGTTTTGTCAGGGCGGCCTAGGTGCCTCTACAAGAGTTCGGATTTTCGTATAAAAACAACAAATAAACTAAATTTATCGACTTATATTTCCTCCAATTCCACTTGCTGCACTGTGCACTCTACGCTGCTTGTCGATCTCCGGCTGTTGACGGCAAGGTAGGCGGTTCCTTGCGACCAGCCGGGAACACAGCGGCCGCGTTCTCCCTAATCGTTTCTTTGTTGGAACCTTCCTAGCGACGGTGACGAAAACTGAGCTAGTCGTATTTTCAAGGAAGGGTGAACTAGCACAACTATAGCTACAACTACAGAATAAGATGGTAAAATCCATATATGGTAGAGTTTTGCAAAATTGAGAAAAATCTCTTTCATTTGACACCCAGATTGCATTGCATAATTTCAAAATTTGAAAGTATTTACTCAAAATGCTATATCTCCCCGACCAAATTTTTACAATATTTTAGTACGTTGCAATACATATCATTGGTACAATATACAGTACGTTGCACTACATATCATTGGTTCAAAGATAAAAAAGTATTGATGTTTTTTTTTAAACGGATTTTCTTCATAAATGACAAATTTTTTTGTCAGGTTTAAGAGGTTCTATCAATGATGTGAACGCCTTTAAAAAAACTATTATAGCAATTCGTTTTTTAAGGTCCACAGAAAAATAAAAAATGGGCCTTGAAAAGGTTTCAAAAACCACGTTTAAACGACATTGCTCAAAAATGGCCATAGTTCATAAATTACATTTGCATAACCTCTAGAATATTTTTAAGAAGCTGATTTTTTCTACAAAAGTGCTTCAAATATGCATATTGTTCATTCTAGGGTTAAGCACCAATTTCAATGAATTACTTTTACAAGTTACATTTATGGACCGAGGCAGTAACCAAGGCCATGGACGATGCATCGTTTCTAGTATCTGAGCGTCGCAGATATGCTGCGCTGACATCGAAAAGAGATCTACGAATATGCATCAACAATTGTTGAATGGCCAATCGGATACCAGAATCTTCGAAACCGATCATAGTGTCCTTATATGTGTTCGGGTAACGCATGACTTCACAAGTAACCTAACCTAGCCGAATCAGTTCATCTTAGAAAAATTAAAAACATTTCTATTTTACGCTGAAAGCCGGTCGATGAGAGAAACAACAAAACCAATTCTTGTTTTCTTTCGGATAGATAATTATCCGCCAATTATTATAAAGATTTCGATTAACGTCTTCTTCGACACGAATCGTCTGCCAGTTATGAAAGTTGCGTTTTAACTACGTCCGAATCCGACACTACCTTGGTGCCAGGACTAAGCTAGTGCCGAATTGATGCTAGCTTCAAAAACGGCGACACTATTTGCGTTCGTGAGCAAACCGTCAGTCAAGCGTGATATCCCGCAAGAAAAAGAGTTCATTTTAAGTTAGTGAGAACTAATGCAATCGAAACAATGGTTCGGCTTTGCAAGCCTATGCAATATACACTTTGCTATTTTTCTCCATTAGCATATTACATGCCACTCACTATGACAAAGCATTATGCTCTCTTGGCTCAAAGAGCGTGTGACTCTGATGATCCTCATGCCAGGACACCTTGCTCCTAAAAACACAGCCTGATGCGACTGTGTCCAGATTTAAACAAAACATTACAAGCTGAAACAAGCGGTTCATGCTGAGGCAAGCGTTTCAAGCTTAGACGTTTGTGCCTATGCTAAACGTTCGTGTCTAAGCTGAACTTTACAGCATCAAAACAACAGAGAGATTCAAATTTACCGTTTTCAATAAAAGCATGATTACTCAATTTCCCTTCTAGTGATAACGAAAGGAAATCCACTATGTAGCAAGCCACACATCGTACGATATTTTGATTGGCGCACAAGCCGCCGAATCCGGCGCGAACCTATCTCTGGATGAACACCTCATTTTATTTGGACAAAACGCGATAACGAACAGAAACACGTTTCAGGCAGTACAAAGCTCAGTGACAAGGCGAAAAAAGTGATAAACCGGCCACATCATGGACTTCTGCTCTGAGGTCGATGTATAGTTACTATCAACACACACGGTTTTGCGCTAAACTAGAGCAGTGAGTTGCATACTCCAATTTGAATGTAATACAGGAAGAGTTGTTGCTCTAGCCTCGACGAATCGTTCTTCGTTGAGAAATCTAAAGAAGCATGGAAAATGTTACCCAGGATTAGCATGTGCTAACTAGCAACGCTAACCGCACAGAAAACAGACGTCTAGGCCTGATTCGTGTGTAAAGAGCCGCCATCGAAATTCCCAATAAAGCGAACCTCTGATACAAGTTTGACAAACGTTTGTAGGTGGCGCAGTGGTCGATGCAATGCAGTTGGATTGGAACTGTCAAACACGTGTAGCAAACAGTTGTGTAGATGGTCATAATTAAACACTAATTTTCAACGTATATCAGTTCGAATGGTTACACACATTTTTTGAAGAAATTTTGTTCTAGCCTAAATGTCTGTTATCTGTGGTAACAATAACTGTATTTGTTTATTAAATTTACAAAAAATGTGCTTCCAAATATTAAAGTTTTAGTACTACGCCCAGAGCGGCTCGTCGCAATGCTTAACACTTGGATACAAGACATAAGAAAACCTGAAATTTTATAAGGAAATTTTTAGTCAGTTTAATTGACAATTACAGTTTCGAGCAATATACTGGGGACTTGGGTAATACATACCCAGGTAACCAATAAGCATGCTGAATGCGTCTTAACGGCTACTTGATAAGCACTTAAGTCTTTTTAAATGCTATTTAAAAATCGCTTTTGGCAAAATATACGGCTACATTACTGCTGTGCCATAAAAATGCTTTTTTACTGCTGTTGTGCATTCAGAATGCTGCTTACTGGCAAGAAGTTTTTAACAAATTTTTTGGATGCTGATTAACAACAGTTATGCATAACGCATGCTATCGTACTGCAAGAAGCATTTGAAATGCAAATTTTACGCTACTTTACTGCATACACTAATGCTTGTTGGTTACCTTGGTATTTTTCGACGTTTCTTACCATTTATTACCAAACGCGCCAATTCAATTCGTTACGTTAAAATAATGGTAAGGCGCGTTTCCAATGAAACGTACAATAGTTTAGTGAGATGTAGGTAAATAACAAAACATGCACTATGGTGGAATCGTTGACTAACAGAAAGCATTTGAACAGGATGTTTTCCGGACCGGGTACTTGTTTCGGCCATCCTTCTGTAGAGAACCGCAGCGTGTTAGTAAAGAACGATACGAAGCAATTGTACGTCGATCGAACAACACATGTGAAAGTTTACATTTATCGAGTGACACGTGATTGGTGCGTAACTGTCAAAACGCTTTGAAGAGAAACCCCTTAGGAACACAGTTTCTAAAGGTTAACAAAAATATCGTCCAGATTCTTCGCTCAACTTGAATGTTTGGCAGTTTTCGGCCCTTCTCATAAATTATTCGATATTTCTTGAGCGTTTTTTCAAAACGTCATATCTGCAATGAGTTACTCTCTTTGTTTACTTTCTCTTCTGTTAATAATTCGGTCACTTTAACATTTATCCCTCAGCTCTTTGCATAATATGCTAGTTAAAACCACCGTCTTTCGATCTGTACTGTAAAATAATTGAAAAGTGTTATAGTGACGCCGTAAAAATCGAAAGAGAAAGTATAAACAGAGAGTAACTCATTGCAGATATGACGTTTTGAAAAAACGCTCAAGATTTGTGTGGTGGATAAATGAAGCATTATGAGTGCGGTGTTGATAAACGAGTGCCCGGTGAACTTTAGAATAATTTTTAGGTAGTAAAAAGGGGCTGGGAGGATTGATAAGAAGTCGTGAGGAAGGCGATAACAGAAAAGGAAGTAGCAAAGGGAAAAAAGTAGAAGTAAAATAAATGAAAAGCTAGATATGAGGGTGATTAGGGAAATGTGTTTAATCTAGTGAAATCATAACAGATGCTCTAACACGTTCAAATTGATAAGGGTTTATATTTGTATTTCTAGGCTATAAAACTGCAAAAGTATAATATACCAGCTGTTACCTGGCGCGCTTTGCGTGGGATTTTTTGTGACGTGATTTACACTCACAGTAGAATACATAGAAAAGTCAGTATTAGAAATTGTGTATCTATTTTCAGCTTATTGCCACATGGTCAAGTCTTCCCATAAAATCTTAGTCAAGTCTCCCCAACGAACATGAACATCTCGAGGAAGCTCTGACACAAAGACTTGGAGATTAAACAACGAATTTCCAATGCTTCTAGGAACTCCAAAAGTCTCATGTCATTTCAACCAGAGATTCAACTTGATCACTGGCAATTTTGTGATACTCTTCCTGGCAACGGGAAGACTTCAGCGTAGCGCAATCTTTTAGCGCCTTTGGCGGGGTTTTAGTTGTGCACTATTTTGGTGTTTACATTGGCTTTTTCAGTTCGAATGTCGAACAATAAGTTAGTGTGTACTTGGAAATGGCACTCCTATCATGACTTATGATTTATCCTCACTTATTTTATAAAACAGATCACAATTTCAGCGTTTTCCTAAGCTTAGCGCCCTTGGCGGGGGCCAACCCGGCCAATCGCATGCTACGGCTCTGTATAAAATCTATATATCTACATAGATATGACGAAAAATCATCCTATAGCCTTCTCAGAAATCCCTGGAGCACATATGCAAAGTTTGGAGTCAATTCGTGCAGCAGTTAGGGCGTGATGCTCGTTGATCATAAAAAACTTTCATTTTTATAGTATAGAACAGCGGTTCTCAACCTTTTTCGTACCACGGACCCCTCAAGCATCACCATGTGTCATTGCGGTCCCCTCGTTTATTTTGTTTTGTATACTATCAATATATCATTTTCAGTCTGCTAGGAAACAAGACTTGAAATTTCAATATCCTCTCGGAAAAAATATTTTTCCTCGCGGACCCCCAGCAACGACTTCACGGCCTCCTAGGACTTTGCTGTTTTGGTTAATGAAAATTCCTGAGAATTCTCGATCTGCACATATATAACCCATTAATATGACAATTGAAACTCAATACCTTATAGTATAGCTTCATCACTGAATTTCCAGCTAGCAGATTTTAAAATACAGTGTGATATGTTTCACTGGAAAATACCATGCGCTATCCAGCTGTTTACTATTTATATACGTATTCACCGATGCTCTATTTTATATTTAATACACTAATTCACTGCCCAAAAATAAACTAATAAAATTTTCGGATAGAAGACATTTGAAGTAGGCCTAATTTTCATTTGTTTGAACAAGATGCCGTACTTTATGGTGCGTTGACAGGTCTGCGCTGCTAATGATGAAGTAGTAGAAGAAGAAGAAGAAGAACCAATTTGAGTAACATATTGTAGAATATTATCAAATTAGGACTCCATGGTTTTTGGACAGAACACTGCACCCACTTCAAATAAAGCTACACTTGAAAACCTGTTTTGGCAGACGCGTACGCAAATTTTCAATGGAATCAGCTAACAGAGTCAATATTCTATACGGAATAGTAATGCACGTGTTCGTATCAGGTGTGAAATTTGTGATTCTTGCACATACTTGTCTGAGCTATTCAAATGCATTCATCACTCTGATCATATTTGAAAAGCACCGTGGACAAGTAAACTCATTTAGTTTGTCTAGCTAAACGGAATATTTGCTACGGACTTTCACCAGAAGAATTTTAAAGTAAAAATATCAGGGTATTGAACTTGACAAATATCGGCATATGTCGTTTATTATACATTTGTTTATTGAAAAGACATTTAATTCAATTCACGTGCTATAAGAACTTCTGAAGCGATTTTATTTCCATGTATGGTAACTTATTTCCTGACATATCGCCAATTTGTTCTGGATGACGGCATTGCCGCGCAAAAATGAAGATAATTCATCAAACACTTTCAAAAAATTCTGAGATGTAGCCAACAGCCCTTTTATTCAACGTGTTCCATTTTGCACGATCGACCAAAATCAAAGACCAGGATTGTCGCAATCGTCGCTATCCGGAACATTGATAAGCACGATAAAAGTTCACCAACCACCAAGCAATCGGCGACCGAGTCAGTTTCAATTAGCAATGCTCTACCACACCCACAATCCCTCGAGCAACGACTATTCCAGCCACGAACGGCTTAGCGGATGGATAACTCAGCAGTAGCAAACAGCAGCTACACCTATATTTCATCATCCAAATGGTCAAGCATCGTTCAAATTGCAAATTTTACATCTGTTGATTCAAATGTTTCACATTGATCAAATCGGTGAGTTCAACTTGTATCACGATTTAATTTTTTTTTGCTTGTACGGTTCCGTATAGTTGAAAAGAATCGGTAAATAAGACGCGCTAACAGGTAGAAATATGTAGGGGAAGTGTGCCTATAAACGACACTCTCTGAGTTTTAGTATTATTCGTCATCGTTTCCAATAACCGTAATGAGAATCATCTCGTTTCACGTACATACCGAAAATATCAACAAAACAAATTAAAAGCTATTAGACATGCTCAATGCTCATGTATCTAATTGTTTATAATACGTGTGGTTCATAAGCTCATGTATTTTCAAGGCATTTGGAAACAAAATTACAAATGTCATTTTCGGAAATTTTATTCGCGCTTCCGTTTGATGCTCTCACGGTTCATGGTGTCGTTTAGCACATTTGTCACTAGTTAACTGTAAATGAAATGTGAAATGAAATCTCTGCAACCACTAACTACTTATCCTTACTCATTTTGAACGTTTTTACTACGAGTAAAACAACGTCTATTCGTATCACTCTTTCGTCTTTTCTTATACCCGCGGGAATCTTAATTCCTGCGTGATCACTATCAGTAACGTATTTTCGGTTGTTCTGCACAAAGTAAACTTTCTGTGTGGGCTGACGTGTTGAATAATATCAGTATCGAAGGGCGTAATGATTTTTTTTAGGTTCGTAGATGATGAAATTTATCGAAAACTACTTTCGTAAGTATAAGCTCCATTTTCATCGTTAGTAATTATAACGCCTCGCGAACACTAGGTTGGATATAACTAAATTTCAACTGCCAACGTCGCATGTCGAAACAGCACCTTCAATCATAACGGCAAGAATAAGAGCAACCGTTTTATTTGTTCTTAAAAATGCAAGTTGGAGTTTATGATGTTTTTCCAATGCAATCTTATGAAAGATATAATATCAGTTTGATATAACTAGAATAAATTCATTTGGATTTTAAGTTCGTAAGGTTGATTATATTTTTTATGATACAAGCCTATGACATATTTGATACCGGTTTGATATGATTCTGTTGAATTCATAACGCAAATTGACAATTCTTTGTGGCAAAAATAGATAATTCAAAACAACAAATCTCATTAAAAAAAATTTCCTGACTGTAGCGTATGTTTGTCATACTTATGTTCTATAACTTTCTTGCTGGAGTTTTGTCATTTATTATTTAAGCCGGTTGTTTCCCAAATGACAACGGTATGTATTCGATGATTACCTTGCATCCAAAGATCTAGATGTAATTGCAAAAAACCAACTTTTTATCATCCCATTATCTGTGTGTAATGCCATACGGCATTACTAGATACGACATGTGCAATTGAATCATAATAGTTAGATTGCTTGCAGGTATTCGACTGGTTATTATGCTTAATGAACAAATAGTAGGTTATGCTGTTCTTCTGGTGTATAAAACATCACAGACGGTGCGCTGGTGGTTAAGTGGTAAGCGTGACTGCCATTCATCCTAGTTAATTTGGGTTCAATCCCAGCAGAGGTCGTTGAGATTTTTCTGAGTCCAGATCGATAACGGAGAGTAGCAGCGAGGGGTAGTTGCACAAGCTCAAGCAAGCTTTGGTGTATAAAAACATCACAAGTCGTTCCACTGTCAAGTCGTAATTATAAAAATGCTAAGAAAACCGTTTTTTGCATGTCCCTCACGGTGAATGGGTTAAGAAACACAGAGCTACGATTTCAGAGTGATGCATGTAGTAAAAACAGTCAAAACCATTCGCAAAATATAATTTTAACCCTTCATGTGCCCACCTTAGTCGAATTTCCTCTATAGTTCTCAAATAAAATGTGGTTCTTTTCCATTCACTGTATCACTTTTCGCCTTGCCGGGTGCATATTAGCACAGTTTAGCATTTAGATGCTGATTTGGTAAGGTAACTCAAGAAAAGAAGCGCATCCACCAAACAAAGCTCCATGTGATTTTGCGTGGGCAGATACGTGACAGAAAATCAATAATTTGATGCTATTTTTGGAAAAGGGTAGACGTTGCTGCATTCTCTGCTACGAACAACCTGAACATTGTTGCGTTTATCGATTTTTACATTCGGCGCCCTTGACCATGGAAACTCACCGTAAATCCAGCCGGTCCATTGCTGAGAACCGATGTTGTCTGATACTGGTAATCTACTTCAATGTAATTGTCACTGTAATGCACATTTGGCGACAAGACATTCAATTCAGCAGCCATCGTTTGATATTTGCTTGAGCACTCTTTAAAGCACCACTTTGTAACTGTAATCCGAATATCCTTTTCTTGTGCAGGTAGCGCAACCGTTCCAGAAGGCGATACCAGGAAAACTCACGAGACCCGAATGGAGAATGCGACCGTCTAACGCACGAGATGATTAAGCACTGTTCTGGCCGGACCAACACAGCTCTTCTTGTCGCTTTCCATCAGAGCCGGTGAAATGTGTTTGAACATTATCTTCGAACGTATAGGGAAAGATGGGGTAAGATCACCACATTAAGCAACCAAACTCAAAATGGGCAAAGAATTTCACATTACGTTGTAATACATATGAACAGTGATGTACTGCTGGGAAAATTCCATCTTTCGGGTTTTTAACCGGGTTTTTTTTCCAAATCATTTTGACCGGGCATGGGGTTTTCGCTTTATCTAGTTTATGATGTTCATTTAACGGTTTTTTACGAATCCAGAACTTACATGTGAGCGACCGAAAGTAAAAGTCGCGAGAATAGAACATGCTTTGCAAAACCCACTTCAAATATCTTAGAATGTAACAATTGAATATGAAACTCAAGCGAAAAATTCGGACAAAGATCCTTCAGCATAAGAATCGCTTAGAAAGTTCTCACCCGAAAAAGTAGGCAAGGTTGAACCTGCAGTATAATTCGCTCGCAGGAAAATCCTGTCCGATTCTTACACATGAAGTTTATATCCTATTTTTACATTCCAATATATTGAAGCCTGGTTTGACGAAGCATGTTCTGTTCTTGTGGCTTTTATTTTCGGTCACGCATTTAGTCCGCATATAAATATTCCAGCTCGTTTCGTAGAATACAGTGACTAGTGAAAATCAGAATAATCGTGTCATGCCCAAGTTACTTTTATCCTGCTTGTTACTCATTTTAGGGGTTCGGTGAATTAATTAATTTGTTGAAAAGTAAAAGTGAGTAATATGCAGAAAGGCCTGGACATTCACCGCGATCAGGACTCTCATAAATTACAATCCAAAGTAATTCGGAGTCAACTACATTAGCAACAGTACAAAGATTTTAAGTACGTTTAGGAGGATTCACAATAAGAATAATAAAATATAAAAATTAAAAAAAAACCATTTTAACCTGGAAGAAAATCTTGGGTTCTTTCTTCCAAATTTACAAAGCCCGATTTGGCACATCACTGCACCGGTAATTTATCCAGAGCATTATATTATTGTAATTTTGGAAACCAGTCGTTTTCTTACTTGAGGATTAAGACGGACCACCCCCGAATCCCACATATCCTGATGGGTATAGCGATCCGCGCTAGTTACTAGCTATTCCGCCCTTCAGTAAATCATAAATTCAAAACGATTCACGCACATTTCAAATCCAACGATTATACGTACTAAAACGGTGTTCGTTCTAATAGATAAAAAATTAACAGTAATACAGACGTGACTAAGGGGAACTAATCTGATTGTTCGTGAAAAGTTTTCAAAAAATCATGTTATCCGTTACTTTCTGCTTATTGTAAGTGCTTTGAAATTTAATACATAATTTTGTTACTATTTTCGACCAAATAGTTTAAAATAAACCTTTCAGTACAACGGTAGTTTTTAACGTTCAATTTGTAATGCCACCTTACTGATCGATAGTTTAAGTCGAGTCACGATATTATCCAGTTCAATAGTTTCAAGTTCGTAAGTTGCGAGCTTACATCTTACATATTTTGCGTATTTTCGAACATATATTTACCTTTTGAATATCAAAATAAAATAAAAACTTCCCAAGTAACCATAAGCATTAAGCCATTGCACTATATTGGCTATACATTCGCACTAATATTGCATTGAAACTCCATTACAGCATTAGCAATGCAATAAAGCTCTCTTTTAGTATCATTAATACATAAATGCACAGCCGAAATATAGCATTATCGCTCTCTCTATCTGCGTATGATAGAACGCGTACATGCAAACATGACAGCTTTACATGTGCATTTAGTGCCATTATAGAGCAAATAGAAAGCCGATATAATGCTATTGTAATGCTATGGATTTATTTGTTATGCAACTCTTCTTGAAGATTATATTCGGCACATTTCATTTCAATCGAACATATGCTATATAGTCCAGGCACCAAACGCAGCGCACTTGCCGTGAAGATGGGGCAAGGTACCTCAGTTCGAGACTTACTGAAGGTAATTTTCGTAAAACATTCATGTCATGTGAGAACAAAAACCTATCAAGGATATTCATTACAATGCATTAGAAGAGAGTCAATTACGGTTTTAAACAGAACATTTTATTTTACAATTTTTCATTTTTGCTCATCATACCGAAAAGAAACATAAGAATTGACAGCCAAATGAAGCTTTCTAATAGCATTAGTAGCGCTAATATTACGCTTTCCAGTTTGAAATTTGTATGCTGGTGCTATATAATAGCATTAGTGCTGCGCAAACGAGCCGTCAATCTCTGCACAGTAATAGCACTACATTTCGCTTTTCTGGCATAATACCAGCATTATATCAGTATTTAGGGCTTCACGGCTCTTTAGGACTGCTTTATATGGAATTTAAGGCAGGTACTGGGCTACGTTATAATGCTTATTGGTTACTTGGGCTGACGGATTTATAAATAATCTCGCGCAGCATCTCGCCGCGGACAACTCCCCAAGTAACCATAAACATTAAGCGATTGCACTATATTGGCTATACATTTGTAATAATGTTGCATTAAAATTCCATTACAGCATTAACAATGCAATAAAACTCTATATTAACATCAATAATGTATAAACGCACAGCCGAAATATAGCATTATGGCTTGCTCTATATGCGCATATAAAGCTGATATAACGCGTACATGCTTCAAGGATCTTTAAAGCATGTAAGCTTTACATGCGCATTTAATGCCATTATAGAGCAAATGCTGTGGGTTTATTCATTATGCGACTCTTCTTGAAGATTATATTCGGCATATTTCATTTCAATCGAACATATGCTATATAGTCCAGGCAGCAAACGAAGCGCAATTACCGTGAAGGACGAGGCAAAGTACCTCAATTCGAGACTTACTAAAGGTAATTTTCGTAAAACATTCATATCATGTGAGAAAGAAAACCCATTAAGGATATTCATTACAATGCATTAGAAAAGAGTTAATTACGGTTTTAAATAGGACATTTTATTTTAAAATTTTTTACTTTTTGCTCACCATACCGAAATGGTTTTAAAACCATGGCGGACAATGACAGCCAACTGAAGCTTTCTAATAGCATTAGTAGTGCCAATATTTGACATTTGTACGATGGTGCTATATAATAGCATTAGTGCTGCAAAAAGGAGCTGTCAATCTCTGCACAGTAATAGCACTATATTTCGCCTTTTCTGGCATAATACCAGCAATATATCAGCATTTAGGGCTTCACGGTTCTATAAGACTGCTTTATATGTGGATTTGAGGCAAATATTAGGCTACGTTATAATGCTTATTGGTTACTTGGGTCAAATCCGTGCAAATTTCATCCCGTAATTTTTACTTGAAACATAAAAGTGAAATATTTCCTTATTCGTAAAGTTTTTCTGGACATGATAGACTGTTATGGTAATTGAAAGATGAAATTTACCACTTATTCGGTTTTTCGGTCTTTCCAATTGCCAAAAATATAAAAAAATCAAATCCGATGAAAGTACCTTGTGAAAACTTCAGATGGGCGAAGTTTGTTTTAATGATGTTTCTTGCAAAGAAGTGTTACAGTGTGCTTCGAAGCTATGGAAACAAATACATTACATCTATGCGTTTTGCAAATAATTTGGAGATTTCACAAAGAACAGGTTCAGGTCTGTCTTACCCCGTCTTCCCCTACCGGCACTCAACGCATGTTTCGTATATAATGTGAAAGGATCGGATGATTGTGTCCGTTGGTTCGCTTGGATAAATACCTACGTTGATTCTGATTTGGGTAACTGTTGCTGTGTCTAGTGGGCTCGCCACGAGCATAATCTGGTTATGGTTTTCTACTGACGTATTTTTAAGGTGTTAGAAGTATTCTATGGAGGTATGCAAATAGGTACTGGTCGAGAAATGACAGCTCTTGAACATATACCCCGTCCATTATTTTCTTTGCTCATTTTGATCATCATTTTTTGTGAGAATAAGCTTCAATTTTATGTACATCATCTGTAAAAATTTTGTTTACGGTAAAACAATAAAAATACTATGATCAAGATAATTGTACAAATTAGATTAACTGTGTAAAGATTCCGCCAATTTAGAAATGGTCGACCAGTTCCGATTTACGTATACCTCCGTGTAAAGGCTCATTTGCATTATAACCGGTTTGCACGTCTACCTTTTATGGTTTTTTGAATTCCTCATATTCATTTCAAATTTGTTAGCGGCAACCACACCGTATGTGCTATAAAAAATCAAAAATATTCTTAGCGTAAAATCAAATGTCGATGGAAGGTATTGGGGACATATGAATCACGTTTCGTCATATTTATATATGGATGATTTGAAAAACCGTAAATGTTTGATAATTTTTATTTCCAATTAAATGCTCCTTATTGCTCATGAATTTTAGTCCAGAGTACTAAAGGAATTCAAATGTGCATCATTTGTTTAGACCAGACGTCGTAAACAAAATAGTGAATAATGTACGCCTATACCTGGCACATATACCCAAGCAGAAGAAAATAACTTCAGAATTCCAAATTATACTGAAGAATTCCAAATTATACTGTACCCAATCCTTGAACACCACAATAAGGTATTGAGGAGCTTTGCATAAGAGGTAAAATACCTGAAATAATAACTGAGACATGAACTACGAATAACTAGATAATGAATGATAATGAAACGAGTTATTATAATACTTGAATAATAACAAAACTTTTTTAACCTTCCAATAACAAAATTCACTGTATGGAGGTATTGATTTGGTATTTGTAAAAATCACTGGAATACATAAATAATACTAAAATAAAGTATCTTACCTCATTGAGGTATTAGGCAGGTATTGAAAAATATTTCTTCAATACCTGTCTAGTGTCTCATTGAGGTAGGGGAAAGTGTTCGGTTGCCGGCACTGGTCGGTTGTCGGCACCCCTATGTAACTTTTGACAGAAAGCAGACATGGTCAAAATGACAATTATTATTTGTGTGTTACATCAGCACGATATTTTTATGGCAATCACCGAAGCAAACGAATTCCTATGTTTGATTCTACAAACAAAGTATTTTTTGAGGTTCGTCGGCACCCAAACCTGGTCGGTTGTCGGCACTGCTTTTTTGTGAAAAATGCTGAATTCTCTATAACCTTAGCAATATGGGTATTTTCGGAACGGGCTTGACGAGTGGATGCCAGAAATTGATTTTTGACACCATTTTGAAATCCAAGATGGCGACTTCCGGTTTAGCGGAATTCTCTATATCCCAATCAATATGAGTATTTCCGACACGGTTTTCATGAGCCGATGCCAAGAATCGATGTCTTTTTGAAATCCAAGCAGGCGACATTTCTATTCTAAAAGTACTCACATGGGAGGTTCAGATTTGTCTACAGTAAAAATCCGTCATTACAAATATAGCTTTAAGATGTTGGATTTTTGTATGGTGGTGAATATCAGTTTTGGATATGACAACTTTTTTCTAAATGGCAAAAAATAATCATTTTACTAAATTGTTAGTAGAATTTTTCATATATTAAAATTAATAAATTAAATCCCTTCACCGGTTATAAGCTAAGGCTTCTAGCTTTCCATTGGTATGCCTCTGGCCCTATATTGTGCAATGGGAGGAATGTTATAAGCCAAAAACAAAAATGTGCCGACAACCGAACACTTTCCCCTACATAATTTGTTTGCCGATGAGAACAATCCGCTAATTATTATCACAATTTTAATAGGGGAGAAATAGCATTAACGGAAAATTTGCACTAATAATTCTTCACAAGTAGATTTTGTTAGTCCTGAAAAGGACTGTTTTGGCAACATTGCGGACGTGCGAGTTTTACTTCTTGCTGGCGGTGATCTTCGGGGCAGCTTTCTTGGCAGGTGCGGCGGCCTTGTTTGGCTTGTTCTCTGCAGCCTTCGTTGGTTTGGCCTTCTGTTTATTACCAGCTGCTAGCGTCTTTGCAGCGACACCGTTGGCCTTCTTTCGCAGCCTGTTTTTTAGCGGCAGCCTTTGGTTTTTTGGCCTTCTCATTACCTCCACCACCAGCGGTTTTTCTTTCCTGTGATAGTTGATTTCTTCGGTTTTTTTGTTGCAGCTTTCTTATCACCAGCCGGTTTCTTATCTTCCACCGTCATCTTAAACGATCCGGAAGCGCAGGTACTCGTGGTGTTTTTCCTTTCCGGCAACCGTATCAAAACCCTTCCTGCCAGCCTGGTGATGTAACACACATGTAGTTGACCTGGCGATGCTGCTCCTGCTTTCCTACTTCTGCTGCCGCTGCCGGAATCGGGAACATGTAAACGAATGACGAAAAATTCAAATAAACCTTATATCTTATAATCGTTGCATGGTTTAACGTCGCAAAAAAGGCGTGGCTAACTATGAAATGAAATACTAACATGCACGAGTCGAATAGTACTGGCCAATGGTGGGAGAGATAATAATTGATTTCGGAAAATCAATTTTTCTTTATTCATGTAAGTTATACATACTTACAAATCTTATAGAAGATTCCTGATTATTTTTCTGACTGATTGGTTCAAACATTGTGTATTTTGGTTAAGTACAATGAAAGTTATACAAACTTTCAAAACGCGACCTTCGGTTTTCCGAAATTTTGAAATGCGGCTTCTATTTTGAAACGTTAGTCGTAGTCACAATAAAACAAAGATAATAAAGAAAAGATTTTCAAATTTAATTCTTTCGAGTGGAATGATAGCGCTGATAAGGGCTAATTTGTTTGCCGAAGAAAATATTCTTCGGGTGGGAGATTTTTGTTCCAATTGTTCCTGCTTTCTAACACGGAGCTGCACAAATTAATCCACGGAGATGAATCCTAATAATCACCTTCTCTCCCTGTGTTGACATACAGTCTGTGGACAAATGACAAGTGGACAATTGATTCATCCACCAGTCGTGTACAGCTTACAAATATTTCTCGGTATTGTACAGCCATCCGTTCGCGCCAAGCAACCAAATACGAATGTTGATAGAAACAAATCTGTAGCGGACCTATATTTTAAACTTTTCGTCATTTAATTGGTCGGTTGGTGCACCATATTGACGGCTCTGGCCGAGATGAGCTGAAAATTTTCACCATTTTCGGTAGTTTTTAAAAGGTTTTTAAAACACAGTATTTTCGGTATTATTGCATGCTATACATACTCCATATTTTAATACTACATTGCGGAACATATTTTCGATAAAATTGCTAAGTATGATGGAAGGTATTGACAGTTCTCACTGTTGTTGTTGGATTAAGTTAGCCCAAAAGCAGACAGTATTGACGGCTCTCGTACTACAATCCGTCAATATTTGAATATCACAACGTAGGTTAAATAGTATTAACTATAGTTAGTATATGAATAAAAATTCTCTTTACTGATCGAACCGTCGATGAAGCTAGATCGCGAATGAAACGTTTTTACTTGAATGAAGTTTAGAGTAGTGTATAATTTTCCGATTGTTTGATCCGTTTCCCCGCTGATAATTAGCGTTTCCGTTCGGTGGTACTTCCGTCCGTTGTAGGTGTGTGAATCCGAAATTCCAAGCTCGTCGGAAACCCCGGTCCTGCCTCAACAGGTATTAGTGTTCAAAATCTGACGCGACTGCCACAGCCGGGACCCCATATTGAAACGTTAGAAGTATTCTACTACAAAAATATGTGCGTCATCATCAAACATACGCTTGGGGGCACGATAGGATAGCCGTTTGGGGGCACCATAGATCTTTATCATAATGCAAATTTGAATTATTTTGACAGGAAAATTGTACGTAATTTCTTACGAAAACGCCAAAACGAAGTGAAGAGGACATAAAGAACACGATTGCATTTCTTCAAGATGGTACCAGCATTCGATCAGCCTCTAAACAATTCAAGGTTCCGTTGACACAATACGTGCTCGTGTGAAAGGAAAGTGCTTGTCATTTCCTATTTCGTGTGAGCTAACAATATAATAATTTAAGGTGTTGTAGAAGTAGATGATCGAAAAAAATATGATCGATAAAGAGAAGGAAACGGAATCCAAAACACAAAGCTCCGAAGCGCAGATGGTCACACAGCTAAGTAACCAAGTGAGCCGGAATGCATAACTTCAATTCCACACTATGGCGATGACGAGGACACCGAAGAAGTCATTTCTATGTAGAAAATCACATCCTTTGCCACTTCCTCATTTTCTCACCTGATTGACGTTAATGGATTGCATTTATTATTGTGTGATTAATTGTTTGATAATTTGCAGTATTCATAATCTTCAAATAAAAGTTGCGCTGCTGGTTTTGTAGGTGTATACTCTTTTATTAAACCTCTAATATAGTGACCTCACGTACCCCAAGATTTTAACAATGGCGAAAAAATTATCTTCGCCTTATTCGATTTAGCTTGAAAAATATTTAGCTAGGCATAATTATTTCTGAAACGTTGCCAGATGTATAACCTTTTCAACGAGTGCAAGTTTGTCAAAATCAGTGCAAAAATACCATCTCACAAGCTCGCAAAAAACTGACATACTTAACCCTACTATAAATATTACAAAAACATCTCAACAGAATTCGAATTCGAATGAAGTCTATTACCAAAATTTTATCGGAAGAAAAGACCAGCCAAAATGAAGGAAATCTAACAAAAACCTGTTTTAATCCACCTAGTAGTGCCATTGTACTTTTATTATATCTTTCATTTGATATCAAGTTTGTAAAAATCGATCAAGAATTCGCAGGGAAATATGTAAGATATTAGTTTAGGAACTTGGCGATTTCCTTGGGCATCGAGAATCGTCATAGGTGGCCAATGTGGTCAAAGCTGCTCTGATTAGCCATAAGTGATCTAGACCTACAAATCCAAGTAATGTAACACCCATTTCAATATGTATTACATCATTCACCATGATGTGAACAGTGTAGGTATGTGGGAAGTGTCTGTGTGACCGCACTCTTCAACCTGTATCTCCGAAACCGGAAGTCGGATCAACTAAAATTCAATAACAGCTTATTGCAGCGTTAGACCTTTCATTTTATACTAAGTTTGTGTAAATCGGTTCAACCATCTCTGAGAACATTGTGTGAGTTTAAATGACACATATACACACCTACACAGACATTTTTCGATCTTTACGAACTGAATCAAATGATATACTCGGCACTCCGGGCCTCGTTTAAAACAAAGATAAACTTATCTTTGGTTAAAAGGTCGATTTTTAGAGTGATTGCATAGATTTTCTTTAAATGAAAACGGCAAAAATAATATCTTCTCACATAATTTTTGTAGCACTGCACAATGGTCCGAATCCAGAATTTATGACAAAAATATGTGTGACTAAACTACTGGTACTAATCTGTATCAACTGAGGCATCTTTTGAGGTAAGTGACATTAGACTGACCCTAATTGTGTGTATGATCTGAAAATAGAGTAATCAAGTGTTCCGTTGAAGTACAAGCTTTTCTAAGTAGCTTTGTTGAAGACGTTATGCTATTTTTCAAGACAAAATTCGCTATTTTATGAGTAGAAAGCACCCTTAATTGAAAAATTATCCTGAAAACTCAACGTAGGGGTTGTGTATTTTTTACATAGAATGTGTATGCAAAGTTTGAAATAAATCGGTCAAATAGTTTTGAATGCTAGTTAACACCGCAATTCGTGTTTTTCAAGAGACGATCCACAAAAAGCTTCGTCACCGAGTCGCTTGTAGATATTTTTGCATGAAAAAATTACAGAATGTTATTGAAATGATGTAGCATAATGTACAAAAGTTTCGATCAATTCGCTTCTAAAAAAAATGAAAAAAAAACATCATTCTAAAAAAAGGAACAAAAATTTATTCTAAAAAAATGACAAAGAACTGATTTTTCACGTTGAAATCCTGTTGACTAGTAGAAACCGAATATTTCTTTCTGTTCAAGATATGCGGCGCGGTGCATGAAATTAGTGGCATGAGCGTTATGACGGCTCAGAAGCTGTCCTTCCATATTGCTCAAGGTTACATTGCTCCTACACACATCCATACAAAAGGCATACATACATACTTACGGGTTGGCACAAGTTAGTTGAAGAGAGCGTGTAATGTCGTGTCATCTAGTCTGTCCAATTCTATGGAAAATCATATCTTCATAGTAGAGAATTTCGCATTGAATCCGCTTCTGTCTCTTCCTAATCTCCTAGGTCCGAAGCGGATCAATCGACAATTAGGCCGACACAAAAAATTTAAAAAAATTATGTTCCAGCGCAATATAAAGATTTTTTTTTAAATTAAGGCAAAAAACTTTTTTTTTCATTTTCCTTTGATCGTTTTCGTGGACGTTTTCGCAAGGCAATTTCAGATAGCAAGGTTAAGCTGTTTGTTTTACTTAAGCAATTCAAATAAACATACATATTTCCGTACCTTTAAGACCAAGAACGATTTGCCACCAAATGCAACGATTTGTTTTCCTCCAAATACAAACATTAAGAACGACTCAATTCTACAGCAGTTGTATAAGTCTATACGAGTTACTGCTGTTTAGCTATAGCAACTTCCAGTATCTAGAATGCGTACCATGAAAAATACATTTTTGGAGCGACGGGTACCAGGAGCAAAGCGAAAGCAGGATATGGCAAGAGAGAAATAGTGGGCCTTATTCTGCGCGGCGTGTGACGTAAGGTGACTAAACTCACCTCACTTTACGTGACTTTTTTCACTCGATTCTTAGAGTCGACTTGGGTGAGGTGAGATTCTCCATTGCGGTTAAATGGGCGTCTCACGTCACCCGAAGTGACTCTTCAGAATTGGGAGAGGAAAGTAGAGTGAGATGAGATTAGTCGTGTCACTTCACACGCCGCGCAGAACAGGGCCGAGTGTTCCTTTCAGGTTTGTGCTCGTGACAGTATTTCTGTCGTGTGACTTTTCCGCATGTATCTAAAGCAAAGCCTCGGATGCTCCCAGTAAAGGAGCTTAGTGCTTAGGGAATGGAAATATTGGGGTGTGGTGTAGCAAGGCTATTGCTCTCGCGCGCGATTTCTGTAAAGTTATTAAGAAACAAATTTTTAATTCCACATACTTTGTTCGATTTTTGGTTTACTAGTTTATGCAAATATGACGTTCACCCACATCTTTTGTTTACAGCACATTGCTATCAGCGCACATAATACCGCCAGAAAAATAGACATTTTACATCCTTCTGTTCTAATAGACCAGAAAGTTTTGAATAAAAGTTATGTTTACTGCAATAACGTGCCCCGCTCTTCTCTACCTCGTCATTTGTTTGCCTGATTTTATAATCGTAACCTCAAGGATCATAACAAGTCATTTAAACAAGACGCATATTTTGTATTTTCAATGCATTGTGATTTCATAAAAAATAAAAAAATAATGAACCTTTTTTATATAACTATTAAAATTTCAAAATGCCAATTTCAAAATTCATCTGCTTTCGCGACTTCTGCTAAAAAAAATTGTTGCGAATTAATGGGTGGATGGTGGTGGTGGTGGAGGCGGAGGAAGGAGTATAACACCCGAACTGGATGCAACAGCAAATGGATTAAGAACTCGCTGTGGTTGATCCATCCTTTGAATGTTATGATGCCAGCTATGACCAGATTGTCGACCTCTAATGTACCCTCTTCCGCCTCGCCCTCTTCTGTAAAAAGGTCGCCGGGATGGTCCCTCTGGTGTTTGTCTTCCGGTACTGGTAGAGAGACTATTACGCTGCTTCCGCGCGGCCCGCTCCTGTTCGTCATCGGAGTAATCTAACGCATATTCGGGTATTTCTCCATCGTCGAACCAGCTAGCATCTGAACCCCTCTGTTTCATTAAATCAGACAAAATGATAAATTGGGTGTGTTCGGTTTGCGGAGCACAGTAAACCGGTGCTCCTACTTTGATACCTCTATCCAGTACTTCTTGACGCGAATTAAAAAGTACGCAGTACATTGGGGCGGCTACCTGTCCGATGACATCAAAAATTTTCCCAAGCGAACGCTTGCCTTTTTCTAGAAAAAGAACCGTGTCTATGTTCAGAAGCTCTACTCCTGCATGAGATTGAACAATAACGATCTGGGCGACAATTGATTGAACGTAGCCTATTGGTTTACATTGTTTCTCAGAAACGGTAATGTGAAGTTCCTCAATGGGAGGAAGTTCGTGAATAGGTGTCTCCCCTTTGGCTATCACTGGAACAGGTGGTGCTGTTTCATCTTCTGATGAAAACAAATCACCGTCAGACCTGAAAAATAAATTAACCTACATTTTCTATAATTGGAACTATTATTCGTAGAACTTACTCATCGTCAGTTGCATTTGGTGCTGTTTCTGTGTCACTGACAACAATGGCGGTTTGCTGGTAGCGGTAGTTTGAGGTGTTCTGTAAAATCTCAACACTTTCCTCAGAGCTATCGTCTTCAGATTCTTGTTTGATTGTCTTAGTAGTTTTGATTTGCAGTTCCTCCTCCGAGTCTGTTATATTGGAATCTGAATCTGAACTAATATATTGAGATAACAGTGATAGTGAGCTGTTGGCAATTTGAAGTACTGCATGTGATTCAACTGCTCGCTCTCGCGCTACCTTCTCTTGATAAGATAGTTGACTTTCTTGCTTTATGTTAACCAGAGGTTCAACAGCAACATTACGGGCTCCCTGTGTAAAATCCTTCGAAGAAGATAAACGTTTCAATAAAACATAAAACTAATTATGAAGGTATACCTCTGCTAAATCCATTTCAGTATCTGTAGGTTCATCCTTACACGCTGCACTTCGCACCACTTCTTCACATACGTTTAAATCCGTATTTCTAGCTTCGTTATTAGCTGATTCCATGATAGATGCTTCTTTTGGTAGTGAAGTGGACAACTCAGAATCAACAGCTTCTACCGGCAACTCACTTGTTTCACTTCTTGTCTGAACTACACTGATCTCATATTGTTCTTTTGGCTCCAAGGCTTTGTTATCCATTGTTGATATAAGAATGCATGCAGTACAATAGTAACGTCTGTTTTGGTAGGAAGGCTATAGCACGTGCGTTTTATTATTATTATTCGTGAATCAGCTTGGTCGGTTTGGAAATGTCATATGACAGCAAAAGTTTTTGTAGCGCACATTGTACTAAAATGCTAGGGTTGGGCAGGATTAGGTTCATGCAATCTCAAAGCATATACTATATGACATTTTTGTTTGAAGCGAAACTGAATCAGGTGCGCTAACGCCGATTGCTATCAAAATACATAAACTGACGGCTATGTGGTTGCAACCGTATTCAGTTTCGGGGTCAGGCATAAACGCCATTGTTGAGTTATTGGACGTGTATGAAATCAACGAAGTCAAGAACGCAGTAGTACCGAGTATGAATATAAACATATACGAAATAAGTGTATGTGTAGTGTATGTACGTCAAGCGATTCTACCACTAACACAAACTCATAGTGTTAGACCGTAGATGAACCACACAGAACAGGATCTGATGTCCATCTCGAATGTTACATTAACGGTATATTCAAAGGTTTACGCACAAAGAACAAACGTCCCTCTAAGAACGGTATCGTTCCGCCGAACGATCTTTCGCCGCAGAGGGGGGTGCTGGGTCTAGTTAGAAGCGTCCTGCGGTACAAGCCACTTCTAATTCTAGACTAAGTATAGTTTGTGGCACCTGCGTTACAAATACCACACGCTATAGCTTAATAAGCCGGGAATTCCTCGTCCAGTTAGTATCGTTCTGCGTAACAAACCAATACTAATTCTGGTCGTAAGACAATTTGCTTCCCCGCTTGCGTTACAAACAAGGAAGTAATTTGACTTTGGATTTAACAAGGTGGAAAAACCAACGAAGAACTCCAGGGTCTGGACACGAAGTAAAGGATTTTCGACTGAGTGAAGTGGTACTTTCGACTGCTCGATTTCAACTTGATTTTATTATACAATTTTTTGGTTTATATACCTACTTTCCTAAAGCTAGCTATTTACAAATAATCGATTTTTGAATCGATTTTATTTGGATTTGTTTTGGTACAGAATGTTAACAATGAATATTGTTGTCAACTCTGCACAAATGTTTTATTATCCAAGCCACCGCGCGAAGTCAAATATCGATATAATTATCGTCTTCCAATGCGCTGTGACCGGCAGTGGCACCGAAAATGCCGATGAAGCATATATGACCCTTGCGTGAGCGCGCATTGACTCATCATTGGGCGCACTTGAATGTAATTTGATTTTCCTTCTGCCTCTTTAAGTCAGAACGAACTGTTCTATGTTGCGGTGGTTTGTTTTGATTCTGCCGAACGGTTTTCTTGTGCTCGCTGCGAACAGCTGTTTATGATTTTGCGTCGGCGACATATTGCCCCCCGTAAGTCTATCCCATAGACCTTACGAAAAACTAGCCGACGCGCCGATGGTCATCTTGCTTGTCGAGATTTTCGATGCCTATTTGATTATAAAGGTTCATATAATATTTACTTTTGTTACCTACTAATGATTTATGTTTTTGGAGCCTAGTTTAATATTTAATAAATGATAACGTTCCTATCTTTCAAGTTATTTTTTAATATTTGTTTAAGTTATTAATGCACTTGCTTTAAATTTGTGTAACACTATTTGCAGCTGTTGTTCGTGGAATTATTCTCGGTGGTCGTCTTGGAAGTGGAGTTGGTCTGTGTTCTGTTTCCATTTTTCTCGTTTGTTCAGTTTAGGAAGGTATTCTGTACTCCACCGATCCCAAAATTTAGTAGTTGCCATTTGAGCCTTTTTCCAGTGTTCTCTTGTTGCCTCGGCTCGCGACGTGTCGTCGAGTGAAGGATACGTTCCTCCTGCGCATCCAATCAAAAAATGATTTGGTGTCAGGGGTTCATCATCGTTGGAGCTTAATGGTATATGTGTTAACGGGCGACTGTTCAGGAGATGCTCTATCTCGATTAGAGCATTCCTAAGTACGCTCTCCTTGGGTTTTGATACTGGCCATAACTTTTCATTTAGTAATTTTTTAACCTCTTGTATCATACGTTCCCATGCTCCTCCAAAGTGTGGAGCTGATGGTGGAATAAAATTCCATTTTATTCCTTCGATCGCTGTTCTGATTTCTAATTCCTTCATCTGATTACTTGCGCCAACCATATTGGTGCCGTTATCGCTGTACATTTCACAGACCTTGCCGCGCCTGTTTTGTAAGTTTTTTATGCAGATGAGAAGCGCGTCTGTACTTAAGTCGTCTGCTAGTTCCAGGTGTATAGCTCGAGTAGCCATACAGGTGAAGAGTGCACCCCAGCGTTTTTCACATCTTCTTCCTACAGTAACTTCCATTGGTCCAAAGAAGTCTATACCGGTGTGTGTAAATGGTTTTAAATTTGGAGTGGTGCGGCAGCTTGGCAATGTGCCCATTTTTGGAGGGTGAGGGCTTGCCTTCTTGTTTCTGCAGAGTTGACATCTTGCATTCACTCTTTTTACTGCCGCCCTAATCTTGATTATCCAGAAATGCTGTCGTATTTGAGCTATAACTGCTTCTGTTTCACGGTGTAGAAATTTCTCGTGGTATTGTTTTATGATCAAATTCGTTATATGTCCCTTGTTTGGTAATAGTACTGGAGTCATGTTTTGTATTCGTCCGCTGATTCGGATGAGACGGTTTTCATCTAATGCAAGCTCGTGATCTGCTACAGAGCTGTTCTGGTAAATACCTTCGCCGTTGATCAGAGCCACTAGCTCGGATGGAAAAGCTTCTTGCTGTGCTTGTTGTAACAATAGGATTTCTGCTCGCTTATAATGATCAGAAGTAATTGTCTCATCATATCTGGAGTTTGATACTTTCGTCCTCAATTTTTCCATGTATTTGAGCCAGTAACAAACTGCCTTCTTTAGTCGTCCCCAATCCGAGCACCAAGTTGTGTGCATAATAATGTTCGCAGGTTGTATTTCTTGAACGCTGCAAACCCTTTTTTCTTCTGAAGTTTCAATGACTGCACCTTTCTCCTTTGGCCATGATTCCACTTTTGTATTTAGGTACGTCGCTCCTGTATACCATATAGATTCCGTAGGTTGGATGTTCCGTGTTGCTTCGTCTGCCGGATTCATTCCTGATGGTACCCACCTCCATTGGGAGATCGTTGTGTCGTCGAGTATTTCGCTTACTCGGTTGGCTACAAATGTTTTATACCTGCGATGGTCACTTCGTATCCAGGAGAGTACAGTGGTGCTATCTGTCCACATGGTTACGTTTGTAATATTCAATCGAAGTTCCTTTAAAACGGTTGTTTTCAATCGTGTGCCTAACACCGCGGCTTGAAGTTCTAGCCTTGGAATTGACATGGCTTTATTTGGTGCAACTCTCGTTTTTGCTGCTATTAGGCTTACGCCGTATCCGTGTAAGGTTTCTGCTCGTATATATGCTGCCGCGGCAAACGCTGATTCTGATGCATCAACAAAGATATGCAATTCCAATGATTTTGCGTCCGGTATGTTGGGAGAGAAACACCTAGAAATTCTCAGATGTGATATTGTGGATAGTCTATTTGTCCAAATCGTCCAATCTTCCATTAATTTCGTAGATATTTTCTCATCCCAGTCTATACCTTCTTTCCAGGCTTGTTGCATTAGTAATTTACCTCCAATCGTAATATGCGCTATTAATCCAAGAGGGTCGAAGATTCTGGCAATTGTTGAGAGGACTTCTCTTTTGGTCGGTATGGCGTTGGACTTGAAGTCTGCTATTCTATACCCAATTGTGTCTTGGGTCGTGTCCCAGTATACTCCGAGGACTTTCTCTGATGTTGCAGTTTTTTCAATAAATTCCTTTTGGGTGGATTGTCTCGCGACGTTGCGTTCAGGTAGAACGTCTAGCATTTCGGCATCGTTTGAAATGATGTTTCTTAGTGTGAAGTGTGCAGCTTCATGAATTTTTATAACTCCGAAAGTGACTGCACTGGCTTCCTCCGCTGTCGAGAAACTGTCCAGATAATCGTCAACATAGTGTTGTTTTATAATGGCGTTGGCTGCCACCGGATCGCAATCTCGGTAGTTCTCTGCGTTTGCATTCTTTACTGCTTGGGCACATGCAGGTGAGCAGGTTGCTCCAAACGTCATTACCTGCATTACGTAGTGTCCCATGGTATTTGAAGCCTTACCGTCCCTCCATAAGAATCGTTGAGCCTCCTGGTCCTCTTTGCGTATTTTAATTTGTGAGAACATCTCTTGGATGTCTCCTGCTACTGCGTACTTTCCTTCTCGGAATCTCAGTAAAATTCCAAAGAGCGATGTCAAGTTATCGGGACCAGAGAGTAATTCAGTGTTGAGCGATAATCCTTGTACCTTGGCAGCTGCGTCAAATACAAGTCGCGGTTTTAAAGGTGTTTTATTAGGATTTACGACAGCGAAATGAGGCAAATAGTATGTTTTATCGGTTGTTAGTGTTATTTCGTTTGCTGTTAATTTTCGTGCGTATCCCTTTTCAACGTATTCCTTAATTTTGTCCGTGTACCATTGGGCAAACTCAGGGTTTTTCCTCATCTTAGTTTCAGTGTATTCTAACCTCTTTAATGCTCCCTTGAAGCTTTCTGATTTTGGCATTATGGGCCTGGCTTGTTTCCATAAAAGGCCAATTTCGTATTGACTCCCGTCATACTTCATTGTTTCTTTTATCAATTTTTCAGCTCGTCTATCCTCCTCGCTCTGTTGGTTAGTGGTGCTAACCTTAACGCCAAACTCTTCCGTTGAGAAGTATTTCCTCATTTCTTCTCGTAGTGAGTCTTGCTCCTCTACTACACAGGAATATATTTCTCCTTGATGTCGGGAGTTGGTCCTTCCGTAAATGACCCATCCTATTGGTGTTTTAGCGGCAACTGGACCGACTTTGCTTGCTCTCTGTTTTGTTGCTGTTAATAGTCGGGGATGATCAAGTCCAATAAGTAATGTCGGCTCAGCATTCTCGTATCCTTGAATAGGAAGGTTTTTAAGATGGTTGTAGTTTTCATGAAGATCCTTGTAGTCAAGTGTCTGTCGTGGCAAGGATAATTTTTTTACTGTACGTACACTTTCCATTTGGTATCGAATTTTGTTGTCGCCTGATATTTTGAAACATACGCTTTGGCTTTCGTTATCTTCGTGTACGGAGTCATTTGTCCATTTTATGCATAATGGTGATACTGGCCCTTGCAAACCTAAATCTTTGGCCAAGTCGTCGAGGATTAGACTGTTCGATGAGCCGTGATCCAAAAATGCGAAGGTTTCTAATTGTCTTCCTTGCGCATAAAGTGTAACCGGCAGTATTTGGTAGTAGACCTTATTTCTTTTGGTAGCGTGTATGTTAGTGCGCACATCTTCTTGTTCCTTCGAGGTGGACGATGTTGGAGCTTGCGCATCTATTTCTTTCACTTCCTTCTTATCTTGGTTCTTCTTGTTGTCTTTTGATTGTCCTGAAGGTTCCTTGATTTTTTGTTTTGTTTCCTCCTTTTGGGAGGCTCGTTTTTCATCATTTGTTTTTGGTCTGACGTGAAGAAATGTGTGATGATATGCTGTACATCCTTCTGTTCTGCAGTTTGGCCTCATTTGACAGTTTCTAAAGGAGTGTCCTTGGCGTAAACAGTTAAAGCACATGCGTTTCTCTAGTGCCAGTTCTCGTCTTTTTTCCACACTCATCTTTTTAAAGACCGGGCATGCTACTATCCAGTGTTGTTGACTACAACAGGAACATTTGGCTTGGGATCTGGATGTTGTTTCAGCGTGCATATTGACTCTTGATTGGCGCTCATTTTTCGGGTTTTCCTTCTCAGATTGACACACCTTTTGTGCAATAAGAAGTGTTGCTCTTTGCTGTTGCGGTTTCAAAAACTCGTGTAATTCCTTTAGTGTGAGTTTTTGCCGTGGTCGTCCTTCTTGCGGAATCATTGCTTCTGCTTCCTTGTCCGCCCATTGTTCTCTTAAGTTCAGTGGTAAGCGGCAAACAAGTTCAGCCATCTGCAACGGATTAGTTAAATAATCCTCACACTGTATCATGGACATGTTGGACACCAAATTTCCGAGAGTCACTACGAAGTCCACCATGCTTTGAGGGTATTCCATGCGTGGGTTCCGTAACTTTGCCAAATCCTTCCATAGTTCGTTGTATATAGCCAACGGTTGTCCGTAAATACTATCCAGAGTTTCTACTACATGTTTCTCGTTTCCTGGATCCATCAGCAAGGCACTTACGTGTACCTTTGCTGCCTTGCCTAGACTTGCCATAAGTCTGTTTATGTTGTCGGTATCGCTGAATTGACCTTCTCGTTTGCTTTGTTCGTAAAGCCGTTTGAAATTTGGCCAATCCTTGTAATTTCCGTTGAAAACTGGGAGGGGTGTTGCTGTTTGCCTCCTCAGTAAGTTTGTAATTTCATCCGGCAATTTGATTGTCGGAGCCATTTGTTGTCCCGCTTCGGGGTCCATTTTTACTTGGTGCATTTTGGTTGCCATCTCAATCATGGCTTTTTGAAATGCCTCATCACGCAATTTTTGGCTTTCCATTTGTGCCTCAAATTGGCGTCTTAGCAGCTCTACAGTGTCTGCTGGTCCGCGTTCCTTGGACACACTCCTGGTAGTCTTCTTCTTTTGATCCTCCAGCTCCTTTCTTAGTTGCTGGAGCTCCATTATTTCCTCTTTGCACTTTGGGCAGTGCCAGAGGTCCTTAGTGGAGGGTCTTTTCTCAAGTTTGGTGCAGGTCATGTGGAACCAGTTCCAACACTTTGAGCACTCGACCATCCATTCGTCCGCGCTGTCCTTATCCTTGCACAGGCGGCAATTCCCATTCGGGTTGTGCGCGTATCCTCCAGATGCCATCCTTTAGATCCGCTTTCTCTTTCGGCTTGTTTTAGGTTCACTAGTGATATATCGCACGGTGTGATATATATTGTAATATCTTATTCAAGCACTGTTTGTTTTCACCGAATCCGCTATTGGCTGCGGATACGCCTTATTAGCGATTTTGTAAGTGACGCGTATTGCAATGCGTATTACTGTCCGTTATAAGCTACGGACACGCTGTGTTTCTAGCGTTTTTCCACCACAGTTTGTAGGTGTTCGCTTTAATGTTTATGCCTTTTTCCACTACCGTAGCTTGGTCAGTGTAGGACTTAGTAGTTTTTCTTTACTTCGTGCCTTCTGTGGCGAGAATTGTGAGGATAAATCCTCTCTGGAGCCACCATATATCGTTCCGCCGAACGATCTTTCGCCGCAGAGGGGGGTGCTGGGTCTAGTTAGAAGCGTCCTGCGGTACAAGCCACTTCTAATTCTAGACTAAGTATAGTTTGTGGCACCTGCGTTACAAATACCACACGCTATAGCTTAATAAGCCGGGAATTCCTCGTCCAGTTAGTATCGTTCTGCGTAACAAACCAATACTAATTCTGGTCGTAAGACAATTTGCTTCCCCGCTTGCGTTACAAACAAGGAAGTAATTTGACTTTGGATTTAACAAGGTGGAAAAACCAACGAAGAACTCCAAGGTCTGGACACGAAGTAAAGGATTTTCGACTGAGTGAAGTGGTACTTTCGACTGCTCGATTTCAACTTGATTTTATTATACAATTTTTTGGTTTATATACCTACTTTCCTAAAGCTAGCTATTTACAAATAATCGATTTTTGAATCGATTTTATTTGGATTTGTTTTGGTACAGAATGTTAACAATGAATATTGTTGTCAACTCTGCACAAATGTTTTATTATCCAAGCCACCGCGCGAAGTCAAATATCGATATAATTATCGTCTTCCAATGCGCTGTGACCGGCAGTGGCACCGAAAATGCCGATGAAGCATATATGACCCTTGCGTGAGCGCGCATTGACTCATCATTGGGCGCACTTGAATGTAATTTGATTTTCCTTCTGCCTCTTTAAGTCAGAACGAACTGTTCTATGTTGCGGTGGTTTGTTTTGATTCTGCCGAACGGTTTTCTTGTGCTCGCTGCGAACAGCTGTTTATGATTTTGCGTCGGCGACAAACGGTTGGTTTCAAAATCGTCCAATGAAGGACGTTCGTTGGACCAATTTGGACAACGTCCAAATAACCGTTCAACAAACGTCCATCGTTGGACCCGTGTTGAACGATTTTGAAACAATTTTTTGGACGTCTTAGTGGGGTCCATCTTCAGCATTCAACTTGTGTAAAAATCCCTAACGTTTTCGAATGTAGTTGGAATATCTCTGCCAGGTGCGTTACTGTAGTCATGTTTTTGTGGCTGAGTTCAACTGAATTGACAGCGGTTATACCTCTACCCAGTCAAACCATTCTGGAATCGGTTTGGACTTCTGAGTGGATTCAGTATGGATTCCAGCTCAATCGATTGAGTTGGAATCGGTTGTTTCCTTTGAGCCAGGTTCCAGGATTTCGAACCGGTTCCGGAATGGATTTGACAGATAGTTAGGATAAGTTGGTGTGGCGGCGCTTGTGATTTAACGTATCATTCAAAAGTTTACACAAATTTTATTAACATATTTGTTCGATTATTGATATCTGTTCTCTGTGGTCTTGAAAGCGGTGCTCGAAGAACGATGCTTCTTGCAGTTGCGATTTTCACTTGCCTTTTTGAGGGTTAAAAAGATGTCTGAAATAAAATTTGTGTTATTGGGCATTAAATGAGACATTAAATTACATACATCGATAAAGCTGATTTTCGTGATTACAACAATGCTTTTTTTTCAACTCAGGAAGCGTGAAAAAAAATTTATTGACATATTTGTTCGATCATGGATAGCTGTTCTCTGTGGTCTTGAAATCGGTGCTCGAAGAACGATGCTTCTTGCAGTCGCGATTTCCACTTGCCTTTTTGAGGGTTAAAAAGATGTCTGAAATAAAATCTGTGTTATTTGGGTATTAAATTAGAACAAAAAATCTTTTTTTATTACATACATCGATAAAGCTGATTTTCGTGATTACAACGTTTTTTTCCAACTCAGGAAACGTGAAAATAAAATTTAAATTTAAAATAAAGAAATATGTTGACAGTCTTGATTTGACACTATCAGAAGCATTTGACATATCGAATTTGTTACGGTATGTCCCGCTGACCCCTTCAACCAACTCCACGGTCGACCACCTGTCGGTGAAGGACAACTTATTTGATCTGGTGAGGACCACTTGAAATGAAAGGATAGGAAAGGGGAAGAACCCAGTTAAGCTCAGCCGGAAATGAACTTGAATTCCGGCTGGTTCCAGTTCGCATTCCGGCTCCAGTGACACAACCGATTCTACTTAGAATCGGTTGTGTCACTGGAGCCGGAATACGAACTGGAACCAGCCTGAATTCCAGTTCAGTTCCGGCTGAACTTTACTGGGAAGGACCGTTTGAAATGGTACCCAGTAAAGCTCAGCCGGAATTGAACTGGAATTCTGGCTGGTTCCAGTTCGTACACGGGCTCCAGTGACACAACCGATTCTAACTAGAATCGGTTGTGTCACTGGAGCCCGTGTACGAACTGGAACCAGCCGGAATTCCAGTTCATTTCCGGCTGAGCTTAACTGGGTAGGATAGAAAAAGATAGCCGTCACGTACACGGAAAAATAAAACAACCCGCAGAATAAGTTCTTTTAACTTAAATTTAGGTAGTTTTGAGTTTTGTGTTACTTTCCCACTTATTACTGTTGTCATAAACAAAGAGAGAGATTCGACTCAGTCGAGGAATAAGGTACTTTTGACTTGTTTGAGGTATACTCAAAATTAGATAAATTCAATCTAAATTTAGGCATATTTAACTCTAGGTTGAGTATAAAAAACCTGTCAATGAGTTGTGGTTTTTGCTGTGGTTAAAGTGAAACTACCTTCAACACGGTTTACCTAATTTTACCTATTATGTATATCTTATTTTCAAAACCTTACTACTTCTCGACAAACATTACGGCTTAAAAGCCAACTGTCACAATCCTTTTCAAAGGGACATTCCGGACATACAGTTACTGCCCAAACACAGTTCACAGTACTAAATGTTAGAGAAAACTTTTCTCTATTGTTTACTACCAACATCTGTGACTGACAAGTAACCGTTTGTCCGGAATTTTCATTCAAAGTGAATTTTGACAGTTGGCTTTTACTCTGTAATTAGGCAATCCATTAGACGTTTGTTTGACAATTCAGCGGTGGGTTCTGTCAACAAGTCTACTCCTGCGAACAGAAAAACTCGTCCGACAAACATCTTTCGTTAGTCCGATTCGTTTGATGTTGGATCGAATCAACGATATTGTTGGACGTCGCACCCATCGGAGTAACGTCAGAAGAAGTAAACAAGAAATAATCAGCTGATCAGAAACGTCTCATGGATTGCCTAATCATACGTTTGTCGAGACTTGTACTAAAACTAAAACACAATCAACCCTGCGGTAGTAGTTGCTATAAATGCAAAATAAAAAATTATAGCACTGAGAGAAACGTCATTTTAAATAAATAAAAAAAATAAACCGCGACCTTCGCTCGACAACAGCTGCGGCTACGTTGGTAGTTGGTGTTCCGCTGCTTCCCGCAATTCATACCTCTTTATACATTCCCTCGGCAGCAGCAGTTCATATTTCGGTCAGTTAACGTTCAACTTCCTATCGGTGCAAATTATAATCGTTCTGAAGGAAACACGAAATAGTGACCTCATCCACAGTGCAAGAGAACTAGTTTTGTACACACCTCTCGATACTCCCGCGGACGTGTTCTCTAGTGTTTCTTAGAATTCAGGAGTATCGTAGTTAATAACCGATGAATTAGCGAATTTTGCAAAATATATAAATTTGTAGATCAAAAATATTTCATTGGTCTGAAACGAGAACGTGATTTGAAAAGAATGGGTGAGAAAAAGAAGCCTGTGTACATCCAGTACCTGTTTGGAGGTCTTTCCGGGTAAGTTGTTCCATATTTAAAAATGCAAAAACTTGTATTTTGTCTACACGTTACCTAATGCTCGGAAGGTTATTTTTAAAATCTGCGTAATATTCAAAATGATTAACACACATGATGCGAAAGAAAACGGATAAGAGGAAATCCGCTTAGGTGTAGAAATCGCACTGAGTGCGAAGCGAACGAAGATTAATTATCTCACGTTCAATGTCATTTTGCTTTACGGCCAAAACTTTATACCTCACTGAATATAATGGTAATGTCAAGGACATCATATACATCACGCTATAACTCCCTACTTTGGGGGTTTATTTGGATGTCGTTGACAGGATATTTGGACAATATACATTACCAAACGCCTCCAATTACACAATGTCTGTCCCTAGCGGATGTGCTGTTTCAATTGTTTCATTATTTACGTCTATGGTTATTTCCAGTGCAGAGTTCGTACAACTCGTATTAACAGTAGTTCATGTTGGTTTAAGTCACGCAAATTGCACGCAGTAGCAATCAGTCGTTCAGTTATTTAATGCTATCAGCTATACAGGTTTGAGTGGCTGGTCAGAAATGACTGGCGGTATACTGTTCATGAACGACTGAAGCAAAGATAACACGAATGAAAAAAAAAATATTTGCACATTTACTTCGCTAATATTCGGTAAACAAACCGGACAACACGGGAGCACATAAATATAGCTAAGACGTCTTATAAAAAGGTTGTCTGAAGTTCAACATTGGAAGATTTTTGTAGATATTTTATTATTACACATTAAGAGGCGTGTTCGTCTGACATTATTTTTGTGGCTAGTACCTATATTGTTTGCTCAGCTAAAAATTTAAATCACAAGATAACATATACTTTTATAGTTCAAATGTATTCAATAGGATCTGCCAGTGGGTTCACGAAAATGAACGATGAAACCAATGTTATATAATGGGAGTTTTTCAGAGCTTTTTCATTTTCATATGGTGCTACACCGGTGTACTTAGTGTAAACAAGTGATTGCTCCCGTGTTTAAAAGAGTAGTACCGACAACACCAGTGCACTATAGTGCAGCTTGAAATACAAAAATGTCTTTAGATTATGCTTCGCACTTTTTGTAAGATTGCTGCATTTTGAAATCCAATTAGGAACCGTCTTATCAGCGCGAGGGGAATCAGCTCAGTTTATTCGATTCGACTAATGTAAAGCGGGGTTTTTTATCGCAATGGTGTCAAGTTTCACGGGATGGTGTGGTTTTTATGCTGCGTTGGAAAAATAAAATCAGCCGTCATTATAAGAGGCGTGTCTTCATCCACCTACGTTGGTAATCTTCATAAATGTTCAGTCAGTGTATGTTTACTGATATGGTAATTCTTGGTAGATGTTCTTCGGAGATGTGTTTGTAACAAAGCTCATGATTTAAATGAAGTGGAATTCAGTCCTTTTTGTAAATACATATAGAATATGTATGGCATTGAAAATATACAATTTTTTAATTGTAGTAGGACAGTATTAATAACTAAAGTATAATATTGTCAATGCCCAATGTGGCCATGTTCAGGCTCTTAGCATGCGGTTGGCCGGGATGAGCTCCGCAATGGTTGCCAACTTTTGGGAGCGTTGAAATCTTGATTTGCTCTCTAGAACAAGTGTGGATAAGTATGCCATTAAGGGTGGGTTAAGGGTTTCAGCGTGAAATAAAAACACTTTTTGGTGAATGTTTTTAGAAATTTGGGTGAAGTGAATTGATCAAAATTTTAAATATTCAAATAAATTCTTTGGATTGTAGTATGATAGAGGTAAGCTGAATTCCCTAATAAGTCGTTCGCCCACTAAACTGATCTGCACGTGATCTCCCGAAAAAATCCTCCGTCCGTTGCCTCCAAACACTTAGCGTCAATAAATCTCACAGTCTTTCGAAAAATGCTCCGTCCGTCGCCTTCAAACACCTGACTTCGAATAATATTACAAACAAATGTGCAGTAAAGTTATGTTCAAGATTTCACAAACCGTTAGTGTTCTGTTGGTGTTCCATATTGAAGGCTTTGTCCGAAATAGGCTAGAAAATCTAGGTATCCCGCGTCGCTTTTGAAAATCATTCTAATAATTAGCTTCCATATTTCTTTTATAAGTTCTTCATACGTTGAAATTTAATATACATTGATTCAAAATTTTCAGGCGGATTTGTTAATTCTGTTCAATTTTCCACCGGTGTATTTCACCGTCTGTGCACATTAATTATGTGTACGCCAAATTATTACAGTCGTGATTCGTTGGTTGGACATTTTTAACTGGACCGCTTTTTAGTTGGACCTCCGCTAGTTGGACCATTGTCCAACTAAAAAGCATCTGAACGCCAAAATCTCATGTCAAATTAACTTTGACAATCAATCTGACAATATTTAGAGATGTGAATAGATACATTTACACTGCCAACATCTCCTTTGAACAGCGATGCCACATGTTTTTGTGAAATGTCTGTAGAAGAATAATTAAAATGTCTGTAAAAGTCTGTAGATTGTTGTGTAAATTATATTTACACTAGGTTATTACTTTAAAAGAAGCTTGAAATTAGTAAACTATTGTGAAAGAATCACTCATATTTGGATTAAATTATTTTAGGGAAATTTTGTTAAACACTGTTACTCTTTGAAAAGTCTGTAGATTTCTGATTACGTCTGTAGCAGACCATCAAAAGTCTGTAAAATACAGACATGTCTGTAAATCTGGCATCGCTGCCTTTGAAGAGTTTTTGACATTTGTCAGTCGGTCCAACTAGCGAATCAAATTCGTTAGTTGGATAAGGCTGTGGCCCAACTAGCGAATCTCGACTGTATTCAAAAGTTAAACTGAGAAAGAAACCCGAAGTATACTCCAAAGGGATGCAAAACTAAGACTCCACCAAGGGCGCCATAAGACCAAGCTACGACCCTCGTATTGTGGTTTAAAACTCGAAAAACTTTATCGTTTCGAAAAACTTCAAAACGAATAGTTAAAACAATATACCATTTTCATAAGAATTTGTGACAAGGAGACGCATTTTCTTTTAATTAAAAAAATTGTTGATTAATCCCCTATAATGGGATGCAAAATTTATTTCTCGTATTTTTAGAGATAGCGAGTTGGTGTTTTTGTGAAGTTATAGTAAATGCTTCTACAAGAAACTGTCGAAGACGGTCATATCATGTCGTTAATAATCTTTGAGATATAGAGCATTATTTGAGAAAAGCTCGATTTTTTTTATAACTTTTTTTTCACGATGTTTAGAAGGAAAATTTATACTAAATAACAATAGGAAATATAATATTTTGTTTATTTATCTATTTACACCAACAGGCCTGTTAATCCCAATGGTGGTTAATTAGACTAGGTATATTGAAAGAGAAATAAAAACTTAGCTTTAATCAAATATGCAAACAATCAAACGATTACAGAAACGCCCTAGTGCACGCTAAAAACAAACGCGCTAGCATGACATACAAACGCAAATGCGATAAATAGATCGTGCACAATAACATTTAAACGCTGAAGTCTTTCACGTTGATACAAACTCGGTGACCAACACTACCATTGACACATACCTACGCCCACGATCTTGCACTTGCACTTTATAAATGTGGTACCAATGCCAACATACAAACGCCCGCTCTCGCACGAACTTATATACACTAGAGCAGTGATTCTCAACCTGGGGTTCGCGGACCCTTAGGAGAGCGTGAAGCCGTTGCTGGGGGTCCGTGAAGAAAAATATGTTTTCCGAGTGCATATTGAAATTTCAAGTCTTGCTTCCTAACAAACCAAAAATAATATATTGATAGCATACAAAATCGATGTTTATCCGTGGGGGTCCTCAGCAACCCAGGGTAATTTCTAAGGGGTGCGTGGTACGAAAAAGGTTGAGCACTGCTGCACTAGAGAGCGAGTCTCAGGGCGCCATGGATGGAGACCCGTGTAAGATGAGGAAGCACCCTTTCTCCCTTCTTCTGACCCGTACACTCAAAATTAAACATGGAAATGACGCCCACATGAGCATTTAAACGCGATTGTGAATATGCAAACGACTGCACGGTTATATAAACGAACTCAAACTCGTGAAATTATACACCCGCAAGCATACGCGACATAAAAACGCTTTCACGATAAAGTACGTCCGTCGCGGTAATACAAATCTGGAAGCGCATGCGAATATGCAATCACGATCATGCATATAAACGCTCCGGTGATCAACCATGCGATCATGAATCGATCACGTCCGAAATCTCTTACATGTGTTCTAGCAGCCTAGGTTTATACATTCAGTCTACATAAAAAAACTAACTCATATACACTACAAGCCTCAGTGCGCCATGGCCAGAACCCTTTTAGATCTGAATCATACAACCAAAGTCGTGGTTAGCGCGAATATGCGAAAGCACACACGAATATGCAAGGGGTTACACAAACGAATTTATACACGCGACACGATCAAACCCACTATGATCAAAGTCGTTAACATACAAACGCTCGACACCTGCGCGATAATACATCCCCGGATTAAGTGAACGTTTTAGCATCTACGAAACAAAGAGTAACGACATAACGGAAACCGTAAATGAAATTCACAAAAAACCAATAATCTCCACAAGTAAAAGCATTATTCAAGCGTTACGGAAAAAAATTGAACACCATTATAAAATAAATGATTTTTTTCATAGTCCTGTTTTCGTTGCGTAAAAATTAATCAGAATTCATGGTACTTATTATATGGGAACAGTTTTCTTCCGTGCGGTGTCTTCAGCATAAATACAACAGAAGAAAAGCGGGTAATCGGAAACTGAGTGAACTTATATAATAGTAATTTGTCTTCTGTTGGTAAAAGTAAGTATTGTTGGAAGTATTCGAGTTCGTAAATAATCGGCGTGGAAATAAAAATTGCTTATCGTTCGGTGTCGGCGTATGTTCCGGCGACGGCGGCACACATGTCTAACCTGAAGTCGCCAACATGGTTTTCAAAATGGCATCAATGGTCCATCGGTATTTGCTCACCATCGCCTTTCAAATGACACTAATATTGATGTTGCTTTACACTGTTTTGTGATAATCGGAAGCCGCCATCAATGTATTGAAAATGGCGCCAAATGTCCTTATTTGATTCCATCCGTACCGGAATGGCCATACCGAAATTGAGGGAGCTGTGGGAGTGCATGATTTGAAGAAATTCGTATTTCGTATAAATCTATGAGTCCAAAAAGCTTGAATGATAGAAAAATATATACATTTTTAAGGTTTTCCGGAGGCCAAGGTGTTTCAATTCATATCCATTGTGAATGATTAATGAAAAATAGTCGTATGTAGGCCAATTCGAAAAATTTTGTTTACATTTATGATATCTTTCCTCAAAAATCGTCCGTCACCCCACTGTGATGCCGGGTATACCCCACGAAGATTCCAAATCATTCCGGAACCGGTCATTGAATTCGAACGCCAATACGGACACAGAAACTAGACTAAATCCCAGATCTTTCAAAGCCGGTTCCATCCAAATCGGTGAAAAATTGACGAAATGAGAGAAAAACTAAAATAAAATTTTCAGAAGAATTATAACCTGGCACTGGAAAGGTTAAAAAAGGTTTTTTTTACAATTTAACTTTTTACCATAAATTTTTATTTTTTTGAGAGATGGCGTTTTCCCAGTGTCTATTTTTTCGTGGATGAAACATTTTTTTAGTGGATGGAAGTTTTTTTTTCGAAAATAGGTACTAGGGGAAAGTGAGGCAATATCGCCATGTGGGGCGAGTTGAGCACCCTGTTTTCAAAGAATCTATGAACAATTTTCGACTTTTTTGTTTGCACGAATGCTCCGTCAATCACTATTAGATGATGTAATACTTCAATTGCGACGTAAAACAAATCTTAAATAACAAAAATACCAAAATCTGACGGGATGTCAAAGAACTGAAAATGTTATAATATTCAAGCTATATAAAATAAGCATTCGCATGACGTATGTGCGCGGTAATTGAAAAATGCATGCATCTCCGTATTATTTAACGTCTATATAGCAATTTCAAACATAAAAATAATTTAACAAGACTTTATAGTTTCCACAAAAAAATCTGTGAAAATGGCTCTATAGTATGGGGCAAAACGAGCACCACTCAAATCTCATATGAGTTTATGCATTTAATCCCGAAAAGTTAACCCTATGTTAACGTTTTATACCTGAAACTACTGCGAACTATAAATAATATTTTGCTCGAGAAAATTACTCGCAAAGTTATTATTAAAACAAAATGGACATTTGTATCTCACAGTTCCGAAAATACTGTTACAAACTATAAGATGAATTTCATTGCCAACTAAATCAATGGAAAATATGATTCTTATTAAGTATAAGTGAAATCAATTTTAAATTTTTTGATAAAATGCAATTTTTTGCGATCATATTGCCCCTTAATATTGCTCATATTGCCCCACAAGGTTTTTACCAAGCCAATTACATTACATCTATCATTACAAACAATGATTATTTTCAAAGATTTTGAATTTTCTTCAGCACGTTTAATAACTGCATGTGAAGAATATGTTGTATTCTACCAATAGATGGCAATTCGGGATTATTTATATGTTTTGCTGCAGATATATTTGCCTTCAACATTAGGGTGCTCATATTGCCTCACTTTCCCCTACATGCAGAAACTTGAAAAAATTCTCTTGAGTCAAAAAGATCTCATTGACTGTGGAAAATGTTTCGTCTTCTCTGTCGGAGAAACGTACAAAGTTTCATCTTTACTGTATATTGAAGTGACGTGTGCGAGTGGTTTCGGTTGGAATGTTAATTAAATGAAAAGCTTAAATATATTCTTTTAATTTATGTTTTCAAAATCCGGTTGGGGCACTGTCTTGAGCTTGAGCTTGCGCAACCACCTCTAGTTGCTACTCCGTTATCGATCTGGACTAGCTGAAGTTGCACAGGGTATCAGTAGATAATTTGCTTGGATGCAGCGAAACATCTTTCAATGTGCAATTTCTGGTAATTCTAAAGCGTTTATTGATCAATACCGGCGCTAGCCAGGCCCGAACGTAGAACGCACATGGAAAGGGATGGAATGTTAGTCCGATACTAGCTTTTGCTAGAGGCCGTATAAACTACAGCGCACTCCACGAGTATCACGGGAGGAGGATATTTGTTGGTATGGATAGGAGTGCGATTTTTCATGGTCCGCTACGAAGCCAAAGACCGACACCAGAGAGAGGCGACTCCACTATCTGGACTAGATATCAACTCATCAACTCATGTACCGGCTTTACTTCTCTTCCGAGAGAAGACGTGACCACAGATTCTTTCCACTCAGAAAAGTTTCAATGACCTCGGCTCGAATTGAGCCCAGACCAACTGGGATGGGTGGCGGTCACGCCTATCACTCAACCACCGATGCCGTCCAAAAATCCGGATGGAGCACTATCGCACGAAAATTTTATTTTGTCCCTAGTAAATATGCGATTTCAACGAAATGGGCCCATTTCAGTCTTGAAATCTTTGGTGCACTTGTTCCTTGTTTGTGTTTTATTTACATGACTTGGAACATGGAACATGAATGCACTGAAGACTTTTAAATAATTTTACGTAAACGTGCTACTATATCACGAATTGATGCACTCTTGTATAATGGTATAATAGATCATTTATAAATTACATCACACAAAATTAACCATTACATTAGTAGAACACGTTATATTCAACGATACTACATAACCGCTGACATTACCTATCCTCAGCTTTTTCGTTGGCAACAGAAAACCGCTGTTCCTGTACGGAGGCGCAAATTGAATCAGTCTATGTTTGTCGCTTTCGTATAACCAAAGATGTAAATAACCAATGCTATATAATGTTAATGATATACAAATATATGGTATACCAGAAAAAACATCTTAGTATCAATCGACGTGAATTGTTTGCTCAAATAAACTTTACTGGCTTAGGTAGTAGAGATAGTTTGTTTATACTTTATATCAGACCTGCTTAACCTTTATGAAGAATTATAAGATCATGGATCATGAATGGATTATATTTGATCTCGAAAATATACAATAATAAAGCCTGATTCAAATTGTTACCTATACTATTAGGACATTTCATTGTACATTTCATCAAAAATATTGGAACAAGTGTGTACTACAAAAATATCAATAGGGGAGCCCGGGGGTTATTCAGTTGGCGGTAAGGGTATGTTGACGGAGAACGAAGACTACATATTAAGAAGACTATCTCTTTTCTTCCCCCATACAAACGAGAAGCGACAGAGGTTACATCGCCTCTATTGGAGGAAGGTAGGAAGCTTAATGTAAAAGTGTATATGGGTGTGTGTGCATCACTATGGAAAGTACCACCTTTACCCGCAAGTGGCGTTGCTGCTGCTGTCTCCTGATTCTGGATAGAGTTGCTAGTCTTTTTGATATGCAGTCTTCGCGGAGACACTATACACTCAACCAAAATATCACTTACATTTCATATGCAAAAACATGTGAATATTTTCCATAATACTTTTCAACTAAATGTTATTATTTTCACACATAATCTGTTCTCTCTTCCGCCCTATAAAAACCAGTATTGATTACAGATATATCTTACGTGAGGTTCAGTTACTTGCCACCGGAATGCCACATATTTTCTATTTGAAACTTATATACCTTTTATATGATATTCAGATGATTGTTAACTGAATGTGTAATAGCAATCGTGTTACGTGAAGTGGGTTTATCTGATATTCATGTGATTCTGACTGGCTCTAGTTAATAACCGATTCCAGTGACAAAACAATCACTGGAGCCAGGTACTAACTAGAGCCAGCAAGAACTTTGGCACATTTTCCAGCTGGACTTACTGGTCCGTGTTGATAATTGATTTGTAATGCACTCTATGCCATCTTGGAATCTTCAACCTGGAGCAGAAATAGCGGATATATATGTATTTCTAACGTCTTCACATTTAATTAGAAAAATCAAAAGTCCGGGAGCAATGTATTCACCGTCGTGCTGTTTGTTGACGCCATGTTGAATGTGTCTGATTTTTTCACATTGTATGTTCCCGTAATAATAATGTGTTTTACACATAACGCTAGAGGTATGTGATGAACACATAATATGTATGTGGGCCACGCTTGAAAGTTATTCATTTTGTATTTGAAATTCATCGGTGATTGTATAAGTTTTATGTGATGCATATGAATCTGATGTGCATAATCGTTTTTAAAATTTAGGTGTTTTTCACATAAAACGTACGTGATTTTTTGGCTCAGTGTATGTCACTGCTGTTTCTCGTCGTGTACTTCATGTAATGTGAAATACATTCTCCAATGTGGTTATGTTGCATTACATTTTGTTTTGTAGAAATTTCGGGAGGTATTGTCTGTTCGAGCGCAATAAGTAAATTTTCTTAAATTTAAACATTTTGTGTTATTTTGGATAGTTTCAATCTATTCCACAAGTATAAATAAGGTTTAAGTAATTTCCGAAAAGGCACTGTGCATCTGGCATAATTATGATTTTTAAGCAACATAATACAAAAAGCTATCAAATTCAAACAACATTTTAAAAACGGAATCATTAGCAGTTTCCTACTTAATCCAGTCACAAAGCTCAGATTTGCATTGGGCGTCAGTTTCTAGTCAGCATAATTTTAGTAATAGCTGAATGTAAATCACATTAATCTAATACACCATCTTCATACTTTTCGTTTCAGAATCGGTGCAACATGCGTGGTGCAACCACTGGATTTGGTGAAAACACGCATGCAAATATCTGGCCTAGGAGGTGCGGTCAAGGAATACAACAACACTTTCGATGCCATTGCCAAGATCGTTCGCCGGGAGGGTGCTCTGGCGTTATACAAAGGTTTGAGCGCGGCAATTATGCGCCAAGCGACATACACCACCACTCGGTTAGGTGTTTACACGTCGCTCAACGACGCCTACAAACAGTAAGTCGATGATTTAAAAAGATATTTTTGGAAGCTAGTCTAGAACATCTGATGATGGTTGACTTGATTGATCGAGCGTGCGAGATTGGATTCGGAAGAACGGTTACTCTTCACGCTTGTTTACCAACCGAGATATATTTCCATATGTTCGGATGGGGGGTAAATCAAGACAGCAGCGCAAATTGTAGCGACAGCTCAAAGCTAGAATATAATTAAATTCAGTATAATAACCCTCGTACATAGTTCACATATCTTACATTAGTATTCCCTACGCAAGTAGACCCCTTTTCTGCCAATTTGTCCGAATGAGGCCTCTTCAATGGTACTATCACGCTTATCTAGAGGTAAGTATTTGAGGTTAGACGCCAGTATATAACGGTTCTCGAACTATCCCTCTTACCTTTCGATATCCTATACCGAACTTATACGCCCAGCGAGAATAGTTTTATTATTCAATTAGTTTTAATTAGTAATTCACACACTTTCAATAATTATCAAAAAGAACTTCGCCAAATCTAAATCGCCTTCTTTCACGTGCGGTAATAGTATGCTCCCTTTTGACGTTTGTCCCACCAGGGTTGGCTCTCGACCTGCTGTCATGGGTTCGACCGTATCGGCCAAGCTGTAGAGTGACCAGTCGTTCTCGTGTTGCCAGAACATCCCCCACCCGGTGAATCCGGGAGATGCTCATTTTCTTCCTTCTCGGATTCACTAGAAACTCCAAGCTCCATAACCGCTAGCTTAGCGACTGGTCGTTTCAGCATTCCAGATGCAGTTCGTACCATCGCCTGCCGAATTCTGCCATCACTCGCAACAATCACTTCCTCGATCTTTCCACGCACTCACGTTCTTCTGTTGCCCTCAGCAATGTATACAAGGTCGCCGACTCGGACCGGTTTAACTTCTTCCAGCCATTTGGAACGCTTGTTGATAGTGGGGAAGTACTCCTTCAGCCACCGGTCCCAAATCGCATCAGCTAAATACTGCGATCGCTTGAAGCCACTCCTCAATGCTTCTCCGGGTTTTGTTGGCATTGTTATCGGTTCGTGGGCTCCAGACGTATTGCCAAACAGGAAGTGGTTAGGAGTTAGTGCCTCGTGCTCAGTAGAATCCTGGGGCATGTATGTGAGCGGTCGAGCGTTGATAAATCCTTCGACTTCCGCTAGCACCGTCAGCAGTATCTCGTCGGTTAGTTTACGACCATCATCAATGGCCCTCATGGCTACCTTCACACTCCGTACCATGCGCTCCCATACACCCCCCATATGGGGTGCCGAAGGTGGGTTGAACGTCCACTTTGTTCGAGCGTCGGTGAACGTCTCTGCACATCCTGCATTTATTTGTTTAATCTGTTCCTGAAGCTCCCGACTGGCGCCAACGAAATTAGTGCCGTTGTCGGAAAATATTTCTACCGGCGAACCCCGTCTGCGCACGAATCGTCTGATAGCCATAATACATGAATCGGTGGATAAATCAAATGAAACCTCCAGATGAATTGCTCTTACGACCAGGCAGGTGAACACAGCTACGTATCTTTTTTCCTTACGTCTTCCCACCGTGACGTCCAAGGGTCCCATGTAGTCTACGCCGACGTAACTGAACGGCCGCACGTGCGCAGTAAGTCTCTGTGCAGGAAGAGGCGCCATCCGAGGAAACTGCGGCTTGCATTTCTTCACTCTGCACCAGTGACAATCTTTAATGACTTTGTCAATGACCGAGCGAAGATGATCAATGTTGTAACGCTGGCGCATTTCGTTCATCACCGTCTCTCGGTGAATGTGCCCGCATATACGGTGATAGTAATCTACGATTCGAAGAGTGATTAGATGGTCCCTCGGCAGAATGATCGGAAAGCGTGCGTCGAATGCCACGTAGTCAGCTTTAGCAGTCCTACCGTCGACTCTCAACACTCCGAATTCGTCCGCGAACGGTGAGTCTTTATATATGGGACTGGCCTTTTCAATTCTCGTCCGTTGCTCAAGTGGTAAATTTCGGTTGTGTAATAGGATCTTCACTTCATCTGGGTAGCTTTCGCTTTGAGCGATGCGCCACAGCCACTGCTCTGCAGAAAGGTACTCACTCTGCCGTATCGGAACTTTTACGCCTATCTTAGAACCTTTCAAATACTTCTCTTGAGACGGTAGAGCGGCCACTGTTTCGGCTGGTAGGCCTTTAGCTCGTAGACGGCAATTGGCGATGAAACGAAGCACGACCGCCATCGTGCGAACCAATATCGTCCATTTAGAGATCCGACTAGCGTCTACCAATCCTTTTGGTATGGCTATGTGATGCAGAACGAACTGGGCTCGAAGCTCTTCCTTAGAATTTGCTGGAATTATCTTCTGAATAGGCCAGTCATTTTCCTGCCGTTTGATGATTGAGGCCCCTGTGAACCATCTCCCGTTTGCATCTGGCTCTGTGTCTCTTCCCCACTTCGTTAGAGCGTCCGCCACGTTCTCTTTTGACGGTACCCACCGCCACATATCAGGATCAGTTAGTGATTGGATTTCTCCGACTCGGTGAGCTACATACTGCAAGTATCTTTTATGATCCGAACGGATCCAAGAGAGAACTGTTGTGGAGTCCGTCCACAGGAACCGATTGGAGACTTTCACCGTGTGACTATCGCAGACATTTTGCATCAGTCGAGCTCCCAATACCGCGGCCTGGAGCTCCAAACGTGGAATCGATTGGTATTTAAGCGGCGCTACCTTACTTCTCGCCATAACTAGCGAACAGTGTATTTCCCCACGGTCGACGATCCGAAAGTATGCAGCGCATCCATAACCTGTCTCACTAGCATCGGTGAATACGTGAAGTTGCAACGTTTCGTAGGCTTCGGAGTGCATATCATGGCCAAAGTAAAAACGCGGAATTTTCAACTGGTTGATCCCTTGCAAGAGAGCTGTCCATCGCTCCCATTTTTCGAATTCGACGTCAAGCATTTCTTCGTCCCATGCCACTCCCGAGCGCCAAATATCTTGGATTAGCATTCGTCCATGTACCAAGTACGGAGCTAGAAGCCCCAAAGGGTCAAACAAGCTCATTATGCACCGCAAAGCTATTCTCTTTGTCGGCCTTTTATCACCAGTCACATACGGGGCCAACTCCCCACACAGATTTGCAGTGAAAACGAACATATCTTCGGTTGGATCCCACATCATCCCCAGGACTCTTTCCCACTGCTCATTCTTGTTGCCGACAAATGAAAAGGGCTTCTGTTCGGAGATTTCACCAAGTCCTCGCAGGACCTCGGGACTACTGCTCACCCAATTTCTCATCTCGAAACCAGCGTGTTCGTGAATTGCTCTCACCTGCAATGCTCGTGTGGTCGCCTCTTCCGGCGTTTCTGCGCTGTCGAAATAGTCATCCATGTATGTTTTGTCTTCAATAGCCTTCGCAGCGTCGGGGAACTGGTCAACAAATTCTTCTGCGTTCTTCTTCATAACGTGTTGAGCGGAACATGGCGAGCAAGTCGCCCCAAACGTTGCGACATCCATTATGTAAACATCAGGCTGTTTGTTGGTGTCGAAACGAAAAATAAATCTCTGGGAGTGTTTGTCCACCGATCTGATTCTTATTTGGTGAAACATCTCCCGTATATCACCTCCAAATCCAACGCGCCGTTCGCGAAATTTGCAAATAACTAAAGGAAGTGACGTAAGCAAGTCTGGTCCTTTTAATAACCGAGAGTTCAGCGAAACTCCGTCGACTTTTGCAGCAGCATCCCAAATGAGTCGTTTCTTCTCTGGCTTCCGAGGATGGGATACCACATTTAGCGGGAGATACCATACTCTTGCCGTGTCAGCTTCGGCGAGTTCCTCCTTCGACGCTTTGTGCGCGTAATGTTTCCGCACATACTCCTTGATTTGCTGATGGACATTTTCCTTAAGGTCCGGATCCTTTGCAAGCTTAGTCTCCAAAGCCTTCATTCTTCGGAACGCCATAGGCTGGCTGTCGGGAAAGCACACGTCATCGACTTTCCAGAGTAGGCCGGTTTCAAATCTGCCATTCACACGTCTGGTTGTAGCCTTTAGTATGTCACGTGCTCTTCTTACTTCTGCGGGTTCCGGCAACAACCCTGGAACAGCTCCGACATCCTCTAAAACGAATCTTTGGCGAATTATTTCATTCAACTCCTTGTCGGCATCGCAATCGCACTTGTGGTGGTTCAAGAAATGCTGGGCTTTCATTTTTGTGTAGTTTGAACCGTACACCGCCCACCCCAAAACACTTCGTACCGCAATCGGGTCTCCAGGTTGACCGACGCGACTTTCCAAGGGGGCAAACAACTCTAGGTTTTGCAATCCGATCAAGACTTTCGGCTCTGCCTCAGAATAGGATGTAATCGGAAGATGCCGTAGGTGAACGTAGCGGCTACGTAATTCTTCGACATTTAAGCTTTGTTTTGGGAGGTTTAGACCGTTGATTGTGTGCGCTGCCTTCAAGGTATAGCGCTGCGGTAGACCTTTCGGGGAGATTTGAATGTCCACCCGACGAGAGTTCTTTTCATTCCGTACAATATTCGAAGTCCATTGTAGCTCCAATGGCTCCGGCTCGCCATCTATCCCAAGACTGCGCGCGGCACTTGCTTCAACCAATGTAAGTGAAGAGCCTTCATCGAGGAAAGCATGTGTATCTAAACTTCGAGTTCCGTGGAATAGTGTTACTGGTATCATTCTGAACAGCACAGTCTTCCGCGTTTGATCATGCGTATGACAATCCGCGCGAATTACTCGATGAAGCAGCGGGTGGTGTCGTAGACGACAGCTGCCGACGTTGCATCGGAACCTTGACCGGCACTTCCAATGACCGTGATCGAATAAGCAAACCTCGCACAACTTCCACTTTTCTGCGGCCCTTAGCCTTTGATCGAGGTTCATTTGCTGAAATTTCTCGCAGTTCCGTACCCTATGGTCCATTTTTCCACATATTGGACAGGGTTGCCTCTCAACGCTATCCTTCGTCAAATCTTCCGTTTCGGCGTGGGTATGAAGATGTCCTTTTTCTCGTTGCTTCCCCTTTTCTTGTTTTGACGTGTCTACTTTCGGTTGCACTAATGTTGTCACTTCACTGGCATCTGCGACCAGTCCTTCCATGAACAGCCCGAATTCTTTCAGCGATGGTTCGTGGAAGGTTCGTTTATATCGTACCCAATCTAACTTTATTGAGGCTGGGAGCTTCTCCACTAGCTCTTCCAGTAGCGTTGGGTTGGACAGATGACTGCGTAAATTCGCTGCTTCTAAGTGGTCGCACAACTGCTGAACGGCCATACCGAAGTTCATCAACGTGTCCAATCTCTCTGGTTTCGGCGCTTCAGCACGACGCACTTTGTTCAAAAGGTTCTTTATAAGAACCTCAGGCCTTCCATATAATCGTCGCAATGTTTCCATTATCGATGTGACACAGTGTGGAAACATCAGTTTTGTCACTACCGCGTCACGCGCTGGGCCTCGCAAGCATTCCCGTAGTCGAATAATATTCTCGACGTTCGAAAATCCGCATGCTGCATTCGCAGTCTCGTAGCTGCTATAAAATATTGGCCACTCATCGGGTTCTCCCGAAAACATCGGCAGTTTTCTCGGCCAGATTTGCCTGGCAGCCAGCTGGTTCGTAGTGGGCCCCATTCCCCTACCCGCCGCTTCCGATTCTGTCGATAATTCATCAATTGCCGGCTCGGGGGGTTCTTCATGCTGATTCACTAATTTTAGTCTTCGCTGATTTTCCAGCCAGGCCTTGGCTTTGCTCGTCCCGCTATGAACGCTGACTTGAGAACCGTCTTCGGCGTTTAATAACTCCTCCAGCTCGCGTTTTTCTCGCAGGTATTTCTCCTGCGCCTCGATTTCCTTCGCTCTAAGCATCCGTTCTTTATCTTTCTGGATCCTTTCCTCCTCCAGACGAATACGCTCTTCCTTCAGCTTGGTCTCTTCTAGCAATCGCTCCTCTTCCAATCGATTTAACGCTAGCTGCGCTCGAACCAGGGCACTAGAAGTGATGGACTTTGCTGATTTCCCGTCGTAACACCCCGGAGCTTTTATTTCTGGATTTTTCTTCGGGGTCTCATTTCGCTGGTCTTCGTCGTTCCTTATAATGGTATGACCCGTAGCTCCTGGGACTTTATGGCTAGAACCGCTTCTAATACTACGGTTTTCTCTATTGTCAGCTGTAACTTTTAGCTGCTTTTTAGTGGCTTCTGTGCCTGGGGGTAGTGGTTGAGGCATTGGCGGACATTTCCTACACCGCCACGGACGATTCTCCACTCCCGGGGAAACTCCCACGCAAGCGTAATGATGCCATCCACCGCAGGTATCGCAGGCCACCATTCCGACGTCAGCTGAGTTGGGCTGGGTGCACGATCCGCAATCGTACCTATCCGCATCTGCGATTTCCATCACAAAATCTTTGAGAATGTTCGGATGGGGGGTAAATCAAGACAGCAGCGCAAATTGTAGCGACAGCTCAAAGCTAGAATATAATTAAATTCAGTATAATAACCCTCGTACATAGTTCACATATCTTACATTTGTATTCCCTACGCAAGTAGACCCCTTTTCTGCCAATTTGTCCGAATGAGGCCTCTTCAATGGTACTATCACGCTTATCTAGAGGTAAGTATTTGAGGTTAGACGCCAGTATATAACGGTTCTCGAACTATCCCTCTTACCTTTCGATATCCTATACCGAACTTATACGCCCAGCGAGAATAGTTTTATTATTCAATTAGTTTTAATTAGTAATTCACACACTTTCAATAATTATCAAAAAGAACTTCGCCAAATCTAAATCGCCTTCTTTCACGTGCGGTAATAGTATGCTCCCTTTTGACGTTTGTCCCACCAGGGTTGGCTCTCGACCTGCTGTCATGGGTTCGACCGTATCGGCCAAGCTGTAGAGTGACCAGTCGTTCTCGTGTTGCCAGAACACCATATTTTAAATAACTATTTTAGATACTTGTTGCATTTTTACGCATCAGCGGATTATGTACATCGAGGAAAATCGCATAGTGGTACATCCATAAATGACTTTTAGACAGGAGAGGGTTAGACTGCTTAGTAACTTTTTGTTTTTATGAACGTGTCCACTGGAAAACAGACAGAGAAAGAATGACCGGAGTGGTGAGAATGAAGAAACGGTGAAAATTCGCCTTTTTATTGGAAACGCCGAGAAAAGATATGTCCTCAAGCAGGAATCGAACCTGCGATCTCCCAGTCTAGTTGGGTGCGTTAACCACTCCGCCATCGAGAAACTGTGATGATGTCATCACATATTCCCAATAGTATCGTGATCTCCGCTGCAGCCTCCAATTCCTCCCTATTGACCTATCGACCCCTAATGTCTCTCTCATCGATCGGGCCAAAAAACTGCATAAAATTTTTTTCTGCCTATTATTTTGAAGCAACGTGAGTAATTTTTACAGTAAAATATGAGATGTTTCGGTTTTCAGGAAGCCATTTTCCAAAAGTCGAACCTTTTTTCTATTTTTTGTAGTTCATCGACTAATTAAAAGTCTGAGCTTTACAAAACATATTGAATTTCCCGTATCAGACAATTTTATCAAGAGTTACCGTGTTCGCCGGAGCGCTCTTCGTCGTGGTAATGGTTGGACGTCTACTCTTGGAAAGCTCGTATTTTCTTCGCATACAGTGAATGTACAAATATATCTCAATATTACAAAAAAGAGCCATTGTTGTCTTGCTTTCAAAATCGTAAAGCAAAATAACCTTCGGTTTGAGCACTTCCACAAACTTATGTTTTTTTTTATTTTTCTAGAAAAATGAACAAGGCACCCAACCTTTTGGAATCGATGGCTATGGGAATGACGGCTGGAGCTGTTGGATCATTCGTCGGTAACCCATGTGAACTGATTCTCATCCGAATGACCGCTGATGGCCGGTTACCAGTAGCGGAACGACGAAACTATTCCAATTTCTTCAATGCATTCGTCCGCATTGCAAAGGAGGAAGGTCAGTTCAACACAAAAATACGATCTTCATAACAAATTGTTGTCACCTCTATGCCTATACAGCCGTAACATTCTATTGTTAGTTAAGTTAGGTTCTTGTACCCTCATGCACAAATTGAATTAACCTTTTTTTTTTCTTTTGGAAAAAAGTTGCATATTCGCAGGCGTTTGGCTCTCATGCCAGAAGTTCGTTCCCCTATACTCGTTAGCGACCCAAAGCTTCCGTGTTTGGCTAACCGAGACATCACTTGGTAAACGCCAGTTGCTTTAAACGTTCACGCATGTTGTGTGAACTGTTTGTATTTAGTGTCTAACTGGCTCCAATTTAGTGTTAGTTTGAATATGTCATAAAACTGGTAGCAAGTTAGTGTCAGTTACCGACGAGTGGAGCATGAAACATTAAAATCCAACTTTTCTAAGTTAGATCTTGTGCTCGTATGCGCAATTTGGTTTATCTGTTTCCTTAGGGAAAAATTTGGTTAATCGATCAAGTCATTTATTATCTATTTACCAACACCACTATCTAAACGCATATATTTATGAAACATAGGATCAACAAGTTCTTTTATTGTTCAGGTGTTTTAGCACTGTGGCGTGGATGTATTCCTACCATGGGACGAGCCATGGTTGTAAATGCAGCACAACTGGCTTCCTACTCGCAAGCCAAAGCTTTCCTCGTTAACAATGATTACATCAAAGAGGGCATCGGTCTACACTTTACTGCCAGTATGTTTTCGGGTTTGATCACAACGGCTGCATCTTTGCCGGTAGATATTGCCAAAACCAGGTGAGTATCCGAGTTCGCCCGTGTGAGATGTTTTGCTTTACACATTAACTTGTTACAGGATTCAAAACATGAAAATCGTCCCAGGCGAGATACCCCCGTATAAGAATACCGTTGATGTTATCGTGAAAGTCATCCGACATGAAGGCATTACCGCCCTATGGAAGGGCTTTACGGCTTATTACGCTCGATTGGGCCCACACACGGTTCTAACGTTCATTTTACTCGAACAGCTGAATGGTCTGTACAACGAGCATTTTCTTGGCGGCAAAGGGCCCAAATCCGGACTGTGAGAAATTGGCAGGAAAAAATTCCTAGCATTTCACCCGAAGCAGGAACAAGATCAATAATGAGAGAAAAGCAGAGAACACGCACACAATCAGATGCAGCATTTTATATATACACGCAACATTGAAATACGAGTACATTTTGCATTCACAACATCCAACTACATTATTTGTCTGTTATGAGAATTTTATGTCGTTATTAATTTAATTAAATCCTGTATTGCAATGATCATGGCTATTCAAGAACAGGCCAATTCACATCCTTCACAGATATTACGGCTGGAATACTGCCGATAGCTTTAAAGAAACTATCCCGCCCAAGTAGGACAAATAAACAAATACCGAGTTCACTTATTCAAGACTTGGCACCATGCCAGCGTTTGAGCGCAATTCGTTTTAACATAGTATGTTTAGTAGGCGCCTAAATAAATAAAAATAAACTCCGGTTACATTCATGTTCTACTGCAGGGTAAATGTCTGAGCAGAATATGCGCGGAGAACTTTATTTAGTCATCGATAGCATATTTTTCTATTTGCCTCTCCTTTCTTCTGCTGTAAATTTTATGCATTGAACATATTCAGTCTATCTACTCATTCACTGCCGTTATAAGCTTAATTGTCCCATGTTCTACGGGACTCCCTATATACATGAGACAATTATGCGTAGAACGGCAGTTCAATGCTCACTGGAAGTATATGCGAGAAGAATGAAAGAATAAAGGAGACGGAAATAGAAAATATACCACTTCTGCATACATTTGTTTCTCAGTGTAGGATACTATTAGCGTTGAATGAGTTAGTTGGTGCGGCCGGTGTCTGGTGTATACTAGCATGTACAGTTGTACTAAGAAGATTTATTGCCCACTTGCACTTGATGTCACACAGCAGAATGCGAGAAATGCGGTAGACAAAGAAAAAATGAATATAAGCGCTATTTCCGGTTTAATTTTATATTTTTAGGGATGTTCCTTATTATTGTTGAGTTTGTTATGTAGATCATGTTCATCTTGTTGACAATAAAAATTTCATTTGCATTGTGTTAAATTTATATTGTTCCAATAAGGATAGGTAATTCTCCAAACAGCTGGTGAGTGGTGTAATGCGAGATTCCTACGCAGTATCCACGATTCTTCTTCCATCTGCACCTCGTCGTAAATGTTTTATAATGCCTTTCATTCGTAAACAATAATCCGCCGACGACAGTCCGAGTTTTGATGCCGTAGAATACAAGCTTTCTAACGAGTGTTTTTCAAATGGCTCCGTACGGTGGGATAAATTTTATTTCCATGTTTCATGTTTTCAAAACAGACTAGTCGTTTAATCTTAGAACGGTTTAGTGGGGTACATTAGGGTGGCCATATCAAGCGAATAAAAACCCTGGATAGCCAAAAATGGACCCCCTTTCATTACTGCTCGCTCAAATGTGACTGGTGGTGGCTTTGGCAATCATAAAAAATCTAAGGGGCCTGGTAGACAAACTTCTGATAGCATGCCTTTCGTGAGAATTCGATCACCGATCATTTCTTCGGATTTATACAAACGCGGTTCCTGCTACACGTCCCAAACCGCTTCTCTGGGCTACTGGCGTAGAAGTAAATGTGGGTGCCTAGCAATCTCCATATCGATCTGTGAGCTAGCATCGAAACACCTGCAAAAATTACCGTTGGTTCAAAATCTTTCAATTCTAGCAATTTTTTATCATGGTTCACTCTATCGAAAGTGTAAGCGTAAGTCGGTGTAACTAATATCAGTTGGAGCGTGATGTTCCATACTCCTTGTTATGTAGGATGTCAGATACGCAGGTTAATCACTGTTCAACGTACAGAAATACAGCCATGTTAATCGTCAATAAGTTATAAGCATTGTACCAGAACTGGTTCCATAATCACCAGAAGCACCGTAGATCAGTGGTTTTCAACCGGGGGTGAATTCACCCCCAGGGGTAAATTAGACTACTGCAGGGGGTGAATTGCGCAGGATAAATTTTAACTTGTTATCCTAGCGTTCCCCTCGGATATTTTTCTTTATACATTGTTTCATAGTTTTGAGAATTGAGAGGCTTGCTGAGAGTGAACAATTTTTAGAAAGTGGGTATATTATGGAGATCAATATTCGGAAAGAGGTACATGTAACAAAAAAGGTTGAAAACCACTGCGATAGTACAATTGGAAGACTCGAGTGTGTTAGGTTTTGTTTTTTTATTTTGATTATAGAGGTTTTAATCTCAAGATAATTCGCCTCCTAGACTTTGTTTCTTGAACTCTGCTCTAAAGTGAGTTTACGCTGTAGTTGCTGTTGCGGTCAGCTGATAAATATTTAAGGCTTAGACAAACCAAGCGTTTTCCTGACATCCCAGGACACCAAAAGAGTCAGCTAAAAACGAGGACGCATGTCTTGGGAAACCAAAACGTATTGTCACCATAGGTATGAGGCTTTTTTGTAGTAAGGTTTAAAGTTTCATACGCCTCACCTGTAGTATATTGGCTTGTAGTATAGTGGGACTCACGACTCACTTTCTTGCCTACCCACTAAAAACATTCTTTACTCTTTACGCCCTTCTTTCCCACGGAACTACGTCAAGGTATTACTTCGTGGGGGATGGGAAGTTCGTTGTGCTTTCGTCATACCTCTTTCTTTTGCTCTATCTTAGAGCCTCACTTTGTTCATGAAATGGCTCGACCTTAGAGCTTTGATTTATCGCTCGACTCTTCACTTGCTTCTTGTCTCCATCTTTTATCACGTTATTTAGCTCTCGTCCCGTGAGCTGTTTAGGTACTGATTCTTTTGGCCATTTAGCTCCTGTTTCCGTGGGCCGTTCAGCTCCCGGCCTTATTGCGATCTACTTGGATAGTCTCCGACGGTGAACTCACCCTACTACGTCCGATAGTTTCCCGACGGAGAAATTTCTCCCAACACTGATACCTACTTCCTTGAGGCATTTAGCTTCCAGCTTTATCGAAATCAACTCAGACATTATCCTATTCCGACTGAGAGTTCTCCGGCAACGGTACCGATGTTTGTTTTGTGAGCCAATTAGCTCTCATTTTCGTGTCTACTCTGCCCTTGTGGTAGATTGCTCCCGAAACCGATGTTCGTTTCCGTGAGCCATTTAGCTCCTCGCTCCATCCCGATATACTCGATCTAGTACTCGGCGGTGGACCTAGCCTACTCAACGGGCCAGCCAGTAGGTATTGAGGTTCATCTAGCGATTCCGGGAGGAGTGTAGCTTCCAGTTCACAGGCGCCCCAACGACCCACTGATTCGAGCTATTCGACGCGGTCGACTAGGTCTAATCCCCGGCGGTGGATCTATCCTACTTACGAGCTGCCCGATAGGGTGTCGAGGTCGGTCAGGCGATTCCGGTGAAGCCTGGCGTCTGGGAGGTTATTCCGAACAGTCACTTTAGGTGAGGTGACACTCTTTCTCACTCGTGCGATCACCAAAGTCACCTAAGGTGAGACGAGTCACTCACATCACTCTCTGTCACGCTATTCTGTTAGTCGTTTTAGGTGACAGCAAAGTGAAGAAAAAATGAGGAATGATGACGGTAAAAATAAACATTAAATACAGAAACGTTGTCCGTTTAAATTTTGATTAACTAGTATTCGCCGTATTTGTTACTTTTTCAAGCAATTGCATAATATATTACAACTGTTCGTAGTAGTGTTGTTAATTAAAAAAATAATACGGAAAAGCTGACTAATAAGTTGGTTCGCTGGCGTCCCGCCGACCCGAACCCGGTGTAACGTCGCGTGATACTCAATTTGTCCCCGGCGGTGGACTTAGTCCACGCCGTCGGAGAGTTCCCCGGTGGCAGAATTTGTGGTTTCACGGCGGCGTTCTAGCCAATGGCGCTATTTTGTTAGTCCCTTCGCCACTTTCTCTGCAGCTCGAAGAGTGTACTCGTAACCGCTCTGGTGATAGCGTCCCAGATATGCTCGTCGTGGCACATCTCTTCGACGATATTGTCCACTGTCACACCAGGCATACCCCTCGGGCTTTTTCAAACCTAGGGCACTCAAAGACCACGTGTTCCGGTGTCTCTTGCACGCTCACACTCCGGGCAAAGGTGACCTGCATCAAACCGAACCAAGTAGCTCCGAAAGCATCTGTGCCGCGACAAAAACTACGTCAAATGGAAGTTCACTTTTCCATGTCTCCTATGTACCCAAGCAGTCACATTTGGGATGAGTCGGTGGGTCCACCTTCCTTTTTCCGCGTTGTCCCGATCTTGCTACCACTAAGCCAACGAGTCCGCTGGGACCCGTCCCCTTGCATTACGTGCATTTCTCCGCTGGTATCATTCCTCGTCCTAATCCCGAGTGATGCAGGTGGCATCATCCCGGCAATTAAGCATAATACCTCCGATGATATCGTTCTGTACGCACTCGCGACACGAACAGGCGAAACGTGCTTGTCAACTTCATCCGGCTCCGCTTTGAGTTTAGCGCAGCAGTCCAGGCCGGTACGCCATACCTCAGTATTGAGGATGAGACACCCGCCAGGAGACGTCTCGTGCTGTCTCTTACTCCTCCGTGATTCGGCATAATCCTTGTTAATGCGTTAGTTGTCCTTGCAGCTTTCTCACATACATAGTCGACATGGCTGTTGTAATTTAACCGATCGTCGACCATCACACTCAGATGCTTCAACGCACGCATCGATGGGATGGATTGTCCCCCGACGCTGATCTGGTCACGCTCGATGTTTTTAGTTGCTGACCAGCACTACTTCGGTCTTGTAGTGAGCCAGCAGCAACTTGACGTCAGCCATACAGGTTTCCACGATGCCTATTATCTCTGACGCCAACATCGCCACTTCCTCAAGGGTCTCACCGATTATCGTCAGGACAACATCAACTGCAAAGCCGACGATCTCAGCTCCCCTGGGTTGTTCCAGTGTTAACACTCCATTGTACATTATATTCCAGAACATTGGGCCGAGTATGGAACCCTGAGGTACTCCCGCCCTGACCCTAATCGATCTCCGCCGCATGTTCGTTTCGTAGATCAGTACTCGGTTCTGGAAGTAACTTTTCAGAACCTTGCACAGATAGTCCTGAACCGTCCACCGCTACGACGATCGGCCCCCAGCTGGCACTGTTGTACGCGTTCTTCACGTCGATCGTAACCACCCCTTCTCTTTTGCTTCGATGCTTTCTCCGCGCTCGCGATGACTGTGTGGATGGCGTCCACCGTCAATATCCCTTCCCGGAACCTGAACCGGCTCTGCGATAGTCCGTTTGCACTTTATGCGTAGGTCGTCAGCCTGTTGAGGATGACTCTTTCCAGAAGTTTGGCAAGAGTATCCTGCAGGCACATAGTTCGATACGATGTTGGATCTGGTGGTTTCCCTGGTTTTGGCAGCAACACCAGCTTTATCCATCTATCTGGGAAGTAGGCATTCCTGTATGAGTATCCTGAACATGTTCGGAAATTCCAGGATACCATCCGGTCCGGGAGCTTTCTTCGCTTTCAGCCCTTTTGCCACTATAAGGAGCTCATCGTTGGAGACTCGATTGTCACCAGCATTCCCACCATCTGCATCAACGTACGGTGTAGGTGGCCATGCGATTGGTTTGTGCTCTGGGAAAAGACCCTTCACGATAATTTTCAGTTTGTCAGCGCACATTTCGACTGGCGACGTTGGACCCTTAATCCTAGCCATAGCGACAGGGTAAGCATTTCCCCAGGGGTTAGCGTTTACTTCTCTGCACAGCTCTTTGTAGCAGGCGGACTTGCTTAGCAATATCTCGCGTTTAAAAGCGGCCCTGGCCACCCGTAATGTTACCTTACACCCTTCTCTGACTGCCTCAGATCTTGCTATTTGAACGCGTCTTGTGGCCTTTAGGTAGGCAGCCCAGAGGTTGCTGATCCTTTTTTCAATCAGTACGCCGGACGCCGGTAGTTCCTCGGCTCCCTTTTCCTCGGTTTTGGTACATCACGTGCCCTTGCAACTATTTCCGACAGCTCATCGGCGCTCGGAATTGTAGTGACGCTGTCAGCACGAAGTGCTTCCACAAAAAGGTCCTTGCAGAAGTCCTTTATTTTCCGTTCACCAGTCCTCACTCTTCGCGTTACTGTACAATTCCGCCGATCAATGGTGCAGTGGATCGCTTGGTGGTCGCTATGTGTATACTGCTCAGTTTAAATTATGGAAACCGAGGGACAGTTCTCTTTAATGAGTAACACGCGTATGTTTTGATGGTGTACACTAAACTGAGAACGATCGCACAGCAACCGTCTGTATATATTTATTTTCTTAATCGTATCCACACGCATACTCGCGTACACTGTGGTACTCGCTTATTACTGGGTCATTCGACAATACATAACAATCCTTACCCCTTTTAAGTTTATAAATTCAGCACGATATAATTCAATTTAAATAAATTTACATAATAAAACCTTAACTAATAGTAATAAAATTCAAAATTATATCATAAAATATTTCACTTAGAATATATAAAATTCTTTTCGATGTTGGCTCTTCTTAGTCTGTTCGATCTCCTTAGAGTAGGAGTTTGTATTTTAGCTGTTCTTCGTTTGCCACTCGATGACTCGAAAAGTTTCCTGCGTTTGATAATCCTCTCTGGAAATCCTCGAAAAACATCCTCCTCATCATCGCTCGTCGTACCGCGAAAATCTCGCTTTCGACTGGCGCTTTTACCATCACAATGTTTTTCGATAACGACCGTGCTAGCGGAAGGAAATAAAATTCCACGCGCATTAGCCATCGTCTTACTTGGCACCTTTAGCTGGTTTCGATGAGCTGTGAGCCGAACGTTTCCAATCACAATCTGGAATAAATTTTTCGATAATTTTTTTATGAATTGAGCCTTCAGCCATCTTGCGAAATCCTGGGATTTGTGATTTTTGTAATAAATCACATCGCCCATCGTCAACTTATCTACAGGTTCACTGGGTTGAATCTGCTCAAAAATCTTTGGTATCGGTTTATCACTTGGTGGTGGTGGTTCAGCTAATTGCTGTTTGTAATGAGACTTGGGGTTCAACAAATCGATTAACATTTTGGGTTTGTAAGAAAATATGCTCTCTGATGGGAATTTGCCATCTGACGACAAACAAGTATTTCTGTAGTTCATCAGAAACAAATTAATTTGATCATCAATGTCTAATCTTTTGATTGTAGGCTCTAGCATAAAACGTTTGAGAACATCCTCAACAATCCTGACAGATCGCTCTGCCTGTCCATTACTGGGAGGATTATAAGGAGGGCTTTTTAACACCTTGATTCCTTGCCTTTCTAAAAAGGTTATAAAATCGCAAGAATTAAACGGAGGACCGCCGTCAGTAACCACTACATCTGGCAATCCAAATCTAGCAAATACCCCAACAAATTTCTTTAAAACTTTCTTAGCATCAGTTCCATGTTTCATCCATTCAATCTCGATCCACTTTGAATGGCTATCAATAACCAACAGAAATGTTCTGTGCTCAAAATGGAAGAAATCGGCATGAATTCTGCTAAATGGTCTTTTGGTAGGGATCCACGTAGAAATTACTTTTGGTTTGGGAACAACAGCCATTCTCCTGCAAGATTCGCAATCACCGACATATTTTTCAATGTCTGAGTTAATTCCAAACCAAAATACTGCCCGACGAGCTAATTGTTTCATTTTCACAACTCCAGAATGATTGGCGTGTAATAATTTCAAAATCCCGCTATGCATGGAATTTGGAATCAACACCCTGTCCTGAAATAACAAACAATCCCCGACAATTTCCAAATCAACACGATTTGAGAAAATGTGTGCATAACGTTTGTCTATTCTCTCTGGCCAACCATTCTGTATAAACTTAACAACTTGTTGTAAAAATTCGTCGGCTCTAGTCTCGTTGGCAACTTGAGAAAAATCTACAGGAAATTCCTGGCTAAAATTAATACTTTTGACAGTTTCTCTGTCAAACTGTGCTGGAACTGCCTGATTCAATGGAAACCGCGAACAGAAATCAGCGTTTCCCATCTTTTCAGACGGCCTATATATAATGTCGAAATCATAAATAGCCATTTCCAAAATATATCTTTGTAATCCGGTTACAAAGATAGCATTTTTCCCTGCTTTCCCGAAAATTCCAACCAAAGGCTTGTGATCAGTATAAACAACAAACCTCTGACCATATAAAAACTTGTGAAACTTCTTCACAGTGCAGACCAATGCTAAAGCCTCTAAATGAAGTATTGGATACTTCATTTGAGCTTTATTCAAAGAGAAAGAAGTAAAGGAGATAGGTTTTTCCACACCCTTTACCTCATGTGCAATCACTCCTCCTAGACCATAACCTGAAGCGTCCGAAACAACTACTATTGGTTTCATAGGGTCGTAAAACTCGAGAATATTAGCATTAAGTAGCTCATTTGTACACCTAACGAAAGCCTTGTCACTATTCTCATCCCACACGAACTTCACGTCCTTCTTCAAAAGCCTATACAAACAACTAATCTTCGAAGACAAGTGGGGAACAAACTTTCCATAATAATTTACGAGCCCTAAAAACGACTTCAACTCCGTCACATTCCTTGGTACTGTAGCCTCTCTAATTGTAGCTAGTTTATCAGGACAAGGAAGCAACCCATTCTCCGAAATAATATGGCCTAGATAAGGTAAAGATGACACGAAGAACTTACATTTACTCCAATTCACCTTAATGTTTGCCTGAGCTAACCTATCTAAAACGGCAGAAACTTTCTTACGACAGTCGTCTAAATCCTTTCCAGCTATGAGTACATCATCCAAATAGCAGCGTATATGTTTCAATCCAGCCAGCACCTGGTCCATCACCTGTTGAAAAATCGCCGCACTCGATGAAGCTCCTTGAGGCAACCTGTTGTAAGTGTAAAGTCCCTTGATCGTGTTGATAACCACAAACTTCCTGGATTTTTCTGACAGCATATGTTGAGTATACGCTCCTTCCAAATCAAGGGCACAGAAAACTTTACAACCCGCTAAATCTGCGAAAATATCCTGCGCTAAAGGTAAAGGATAGCTGTTGGGAATAATTAATTTATTGATGGACACCTTACAATCTATTACCAACCTAATCTCACCATCCTTTTTGGGAACAACGACGACTGGAGAAGCCCACTCACTTGTTTTAATAGGAGTAATAACATTTTCCTTCTCCAATTTTCCTAAATACTCAATAACTTTCTCCCTAAGTCTGAATGGAACTTCATACGCTCGTTTAAAAATAGGAGTATTGTCCTTCAACACAAGATCCGCCTCAAAACCAATGATTGGCGAGGTAAGATCCTTTGAAAATACTTGAGAATACTTTTGCTTTATTTCCAGCAAAAAATTCTCAGCTAGATTTGGTAAATGTAAATTGTTAATCTGAGAAACCCCTGTAAAATATTCTTTCCAATCCGGATAGAATACGTCAAGCCATCTACGTCCCATTAATGGCACAAAGTCATAATTACACTCCAATACAAACAATGGCAATTCAAGTTCAATGGTCCTAAAACGAACCATAACGTCAAGTTTTCCTAATATATTCAGCTTCGAACCATTCACCACCACCAATTCCCTGTTAGTTTTCTGTAATGGCAAGTCAAACAATTTCTCATATAAAATAGAACCAATAACAGAAACAGCCGAACCGCAGTCAACCTCCATTTTAACCAGCTTGTCTTGAACAAGTAACTTCAAAAAGCATGGTTCGCTTATTTTATTCATGGACGACACTTTCATACATAAAAAATCACCTGAATCGCTATCGCTCTCAGGATTGTCCAAATCAGCTCGCAAACGGTTGAAAAGTTCGCCGATTTTCTCATCGCCAAAACTCAAATCTTTTTCCTTGTCATCACCAACAAACTTTACCGAATTCCGCTCCTGTCGCATGCGCTTGAAACAAGTGCGCTTGATGTGACCCTTAATTCCGCAAAAATCGCACTTTTTATCCGCATACCGTCCAGCTCGTCGAAACTCACCACTCCTACTTCGCCCTTGCCGTTTATAAACAGCACTGCGACTACGACTCCTGCTCTTGTCACGGCTGACCTTTTTGTCGAACGTTTCTTTTCGACCCAAACGTTGCTTTTGCCGAAGCTACTTGGCCTTGTCGATCGCCGATCATTCGAGCCCGTGACCCAGCCAACTCCCAGTTCACAATAAATCTTTCAACCTTTGCCAAACTAGGATTTTCCTCATTCAGTAGCTTTTCCTGCAAAGATTTATCGAAGACTCCCATCACAAGTTTATCTCGGATGGCAGTTTCGCGAAATTCGCCAAACGCGCAGAATTCGGCCTGTAATTTTACAGCTAGCACGAAATCCTCTGCCTTCTCGTTTGGTCCTTGCACACGGTTATAAAATTTATAGCGCTGAATCAAGTCTGAATCGACCTTGTCAAAACGCTCACGCAACTTTTGTGAAATATCACCGTAACCAACATTTTTAAGGTCATCCTTTGAAGGATACAACAGTTTAAGCTCCTCGTAAACTGCCGGTCCACTCAACGTGACAAAGAGCGCTTTCTGTTTCACCGGATCGTCAATCCCGTTCACTTGGAACAAATATTCCAACCGTTCAGAATAATTGGTGAACGAAGTACCAACCACATACGGTTCAATCGTGCCAATCAACACATTGGCCTTACCATTGCTACCTTCAGCCATATCGAATGTGCTAAATAAAACAATTCAAGCGCAAAAATAAAAAATAAAACAAAATATGCTTTTATTTATTTCGCTCACCGTCCCGTATATGGTATCTTACCGTACTCGACACCCGTCTCAATGAACAAAAAGTATGGAATTCTGCCGAAAATTTCAGCCCGACACAATATTCGACAAACTTTTCGCACGACTCAAGCCAGCAGAACTGCAGTAAAACTGGCAGCACTGCGCTGAACTGTCCGAAATTATGTTGGGATCTCACTGAATGAGAACTCTACCAACACCAAGCACAACAGAATGAACACCAAAGCCTAAAAGGAAAGAAAAGAACGAAATACACAATCACCGCCGCCAAAAAAAACACTGACGCTACCGTCACAAAATGGTGATTAAAATCGTTCACAAGCACATAAATTTTGCGAAAGAACGTTTTATTGGCGCAACAACGGTCAATAGCCGTATACGCTGGCCCAGATTTCGATTTACCTTTCCTTTGCCGTGTGCAATATCGCACCTATTTTTACCGGCACTTATTCCACAGCAAATCACTTGCTCTCCTTTTAATTTGCTGTTCACTCCTTTCAGCCGCCCGCTATCAGCAGCGAAAAACACCTTTATATTTTTTTTTTGCAATCACTTTCACTTAAAATGTTTTTTCAAAATATTTTCACCTCGTCGCCACTTTAAATTATGGAAACCGAGGGACAGTTCTCTTTAATGAGTAACACGCGTATGTTTTGATGGTGTACACTAAACTGAGAACGATCGCACAGCAACCGTCTGTATATATTTATTTTCTTAATCGTATCCACACGCATACTCGCGTACACTGTGGTACTCGCTTATTACTGGGTCATTCGACAATACATAACACTCAGTAACTCGCCAATTCATGTTATCCATCAGCGACGCGCTGCAGAATTATACATCGATGATGAATTCCCGGCCGTCTGTACGGAATGTGCTAGCGGAACCTTCGTTGGACAGCCTTACATCCAACTTTGCCAGTGCTTCCAATTGAATAAGCACAACCTAGCGGCCTGTTTACTAATTGTTTTTATTATTCTGCACTTTATCACACTTATGTAATATTAATACACTTCGCTTATGTTCTGATTTTCCTAACTTTCCCTGTTCCAGATTTCCTTCACTACTTTGAATTAATTACACCTCCTTAGAAATTCTACTTACCTTACGCGTCGGTTGCGGCCGGGCGATCCCTCAGTACCGTCTGACTTCTTCACAAATCATTATGACTTCTTATACACATGAGTGTCACATGTCCCCAAGAGAAGCCCTGAGATCACGACGCCTAAAACAAAACATTTCCACTTTACTCGCGAGAGCAGTCGGTTACTCGTGGTTTGCTGTGGCAATTTTAAAAAAAAGCAGTCACGCCCGTGAAAACGCAAGCATCTTAAAACACACAGCGGCGGTTGTTGCTAAGTTCGAAGTGCTTGACCTAGGCACAACGTTGGTGCCCGTGTGTTAAACAAATAGCATGGTTTAAAGGCCGCTGCCATATGATGGAACCTATCCATGAAATCTAGTTTTCATTATTTGATGAATTTTAGCATGATGAAAGTTTAGCAGGACTGTACCTGGAGAAGGTTCTCGGCTCTGCACAATAGACTGTAACCCCTTGCGTTGGTCAGTCTGCTACCCCACTTCACGGCTCTAGCGTTAAAGTCTCCTCCTATAACAACCGGCTTTCGTTTGACTAACAAGTCAGTTTGTGCGTCCAGCTACCGATTGCACTGCTCTGGTGTCCATCTTGGGGGAGCATAGCAGCTACAGCCGAATACACCGTTGATCCTGGCGATCATGAAGCCTTCGTGTGTGTGTTATCCACCACCTCTTGGACAGGAAAACCGCCCATTACTTGGATTGCAGCCGTCCCTGCACTACTCATCACCCAGTTACCGATATCGGGAGGAACACGATACGGCTCTGCAATAATTGCAACATCGCACTTCGTTTCTATTATTGACTGCCACAACAGTTGCTGTGCAATGTCGCAATGATTGAGATTAAGCAGGGTTATCTCCATCATTGTTGGCCTGCACCTTGGTTGCTTCGTGAAGTCTCTAGCAATGTGTCCCTTTCCTCCGCATTTTCTGCACAGTGCAGACCTGTCCGGGCCCTTGCAGTTCCTCGCCTGATGTCCAAGGACCAAGCACCTGAAGTATCTGTTTGGTAACGCGCAGAGCAACTCTCAACGAACACACCAACCATCCGACTTTTATCTTGCCGGTCTCCGCCAGTTTGTTGGCAATAACTACTGGTAGTCGAGTCGCTGCCGTTTGATTGCCTCCATGCGATTTCCAAATCCGGATAGTCGCCGGTACATTCAGTTTGCACTGTTCGATCAGGGCACCCTCCAGTTCTTCGACGGTCGTTATTTCGTCTAGACCGTTGCATTCGACTACGGCTTCCTGAGACAGAGCTCTTACGTTTGCTTCGTTGCCCAAGGATTTAGCAACGATCACGCGATAGGTCGAGCTCTTGACGGAAGGATCCTTCTTCAGTTCGTAGATCATCATGCCGTTCTGAGTACGTCTCGTTTTAACGACGTTCTCTCCCAGCTCCTTCAACTCTGGGTCCTCTCTCACTTTCTTGAGAAGAGCGGCGTAGGACGTCGTATCGTTCGCTACGATGATCAGTACATCGCCCTTGTACCTCTCACGAGAAGGCTTTCGTTTCTCTTTCTTCTACTGTTCCTTCTTTTTTTTCCTTTTGTTTCCGTTCCCTCCGCTTCGCCTACTGGCTTCCCACTATGCACCAACCACGGTCTTTCCCAACGTTCCTCTGGTCGCTGAAGTCCACCAGCTCGCTCTTCTGCTTTTTCGGGCCCTCTTACTCCCCCGGCGTATCTGTCTCTCCTTTCACCGTACGAGTATTCTGGTGATTATTCGGTATCACCTCAGTTTCTGCCGTCGCGTGTTCTGCGGCTTCCATCAGAGCTTTTTCGGCTGATTCAGCTCTCATCAAGAGCACCTTCTGTTCGCATTCAACACTTGTTGAGGCCGATTTAATACTCGTCACTAGCTGCACATTGTGCTTGTCTTTCACGAACTCAAAGAGCTCGGCGACCTTTTTCCTCACCTCCGTCAAATACGACTTTCCAAGATATGGGGCATTCTGGGTGGTGTCGCTACCTGATCTCGAGGTGAGCACTCGATTCGGTAAACCCACCTTACGTTGGTTTCCTCGTGGCTCACTCTGTATCAAACCGCTGCTGATACTCGCTTGGGCTACCAGTGGCGTAACCGGTGATCTCTGCAGCTCACTGCTCCTTTCAAACACAATCGCGTCCTACTTGTTGAAAAAGAATATTTCGCAGTGATATACGTACGAAATATTCTTTGTATATAAACAATTTGCCATTCACGGGACGGCAGTTGACAGTAAGAACTGTCATACGGAACGTGCTATAAAAAGCTCTGAGATGTCATCTGACAGAACGTCATGTGACAAAAGCTTCAAGTGGGTAACTTGAGCTTTTGCATATGGACGCCGCGCATGGATGTGTTGTTTACTATAGGCAGAGGGTATGACAGGGTATGGCAGTCAATAAGGGACTGTGATAAACAGTGCATGAAATATCAATCGATATCGAACTATGTTAGCATTATATAACTTGACGAACAAGAATCAAATAAAGTTATCTCAAACCAACCTACAGAAATACTTCGTGTTTTCTTACGGTATTATCAACAGGTTATGGGCCCAGTAGTTAACTGGAACTAGCCACCTGGACTATTGTAAAATAGTTGTTTTGGAAGATACACGTTTCGGGTAGAAACGGCCGGCGAGAACCATCGTTCCGGTAGCAGCGGCATCCAGCGACGACCAGCGTTTCGGGCAGAAACGGCATCCGGCGAGGACCAGCGTTTCGGGTAGAAACGGCCAGCGAGAACCATCGTTTCGGACAGAAGCGACATCCGGCGAGGACCAGCGTTTCGGGAAGAAACGGCATCCAGCGAGCACCAGCGTTTCGGGAGCAAGCAGAGGATGGCGACCCAGCAGCAAGCTGGAGGATCTGCCGAGAGGATGGCAACCCAGCAGCAAGCTGGAGGATCTGCCGAGAGGGTTACTCTCGAGGACAGAAGAGATGGTGGCTACGAGAGGGGAACTCTCGAGCGCACCGTGCCGACGACGGCATACTTCGGTAGCGTCAACCGCGAATCGATATTCGACGGTTCGGAGTTGCGGTTCCCAGCCTGGAAATGGCGAATGGAACATCATCTTATAAAGATGAAACTCCAGCACACGTTGCTACGAACGCCCGAAGAAGAGGACTTCTACGAACCAGTAGTAGGTGCCTCGGAAGAGCTAGAAACAGCCAGGAAGGCTAAGCTCAGAAAACGGCTTGATGACGACGTCGAAGCATTGGACGAGATTGTCATGATGGTCAACAATGATGTTTTGAATAAACTCATTGGGCTCAACTATGCGAAAGAAGCCATGGATACTCTGGTCAGAACGTACCAAAAGGGCGGTACAGCCGCTATGGTTAATATGCGGGACCGGTTGTATACCATCAAACAAAGACATCACGACAAATTGTCCATGATTTTTGATGAGTACGATCTGATTATTCGCGAGCTAGATCGTATGGGTTCAAAAATGACAGCATCGGAAAAAGTTCATGCTCTACTGATCTCCATGCCAGACAAGTACCGACACGTCAAAGGCGCTCTGATGGTACTGACGAATGAAGAACTGTGTGCCAAGCCGATCATGGAGATCAAACGAATGTTTATTGATGCTGAAGCTGGGGAAGAGAAGCAGACAGAAACGAAAAACGTTGCGCTGTCTTCAAAGTACAAGCCAAGGAGAGAGGTAACCCGATGCTTCGGTTGCAACGAAACTGGGCATTTTAAAAATAAATGCCCACTAATGAAAAAGTTTAACGCGAAGGAGAAAGATAAGTTCAAGAAGCAGCAAAAGATGGAGCCTAAAAAGAGCTTTGCAATGATGACCAAAGCGGATCGTGGTAGGAGAGTCAGATTCGTAATTGACTCAGGAGCAAGCGACCATATGGTTAATGACGAGAAGCTGCTGGAAGATGTCCAAGAATTAGAGAAGCCAATCACCATTTCGACGGCGAAAGCGGGCCAGAATTTACGGGCAACAAAAGTTGGAAAAATGCGATTAAAGAGTGTTGTGGGTAACAATACAATAAAAGAATTGAAATTGTTCAACGTTCTTTTTACTCCGGGTCTTGAAGAAAATCTCCTTTCGGTTAGAAGGGTTAGCAAAAATGGTAAAAGGGTTACTTTTACGGATGAAGAGGTTATCTTTGAATGTGAAGATGAAGTAATTGCTTCAGGAATCTTCGTTGATGGTTTATTCCACCTTGATCTATTTCGGGAAGAAAAGTCGGCGGAAGATGGAACAAACTTAGCATTGTTCGGAAAGAAGGTGAGTTTGGAAACATGGCATAAAAGACTTGGCCATATTAGTGATACGAGTTTGGAGAAACTAATTAAGAAGGGAATGGTTGAGGGTATCAATCTAACTTCTGGAAATATTAGTGAAACAAATGTATGTGATGGTTGTATGGCGGGGAAGCAGGCTGCATCCAAATTTAAACAATTGCAGCTGCCAAGATCAAAACGACCACTGGAACTCATACATTCGGATGTTTGTGGAAGCATGGAGCAGGAAACCTATGATGGCTATCGTTACTTTGTAACCTTTATAGATGATTATACGCACTTTCTCGTGGTTTACCTCATGAAACAGAAATCGGAGGTTTTCGAGAAATTTAAAGAATTCGAAGCAATGGCGACAGCATTCTTCGAAAGACGTATTTCAATGCTAAGGTGTGATAATGGATGGGAATATACAAGTAACGAATTTCAAGCTCATTGCAAAAGAAATGGTGTTAGAATGACGTTCACTGTTCCATACACACCGCAGCAAAATGGTGTAAGTGAACGTATGAACAGATCTTTAATGGAAAAGGTCAGAGCTTTGCTTTACGAAAGTGGATTAGCGAAAGATATGTGGGGAGAAGCATTATATGCAGCAACATATCTAATCAATAGATCTCCAACAAGTGGGATAGAAGAGGACAAAACTCCGTATGAAAAATGGTTCAAAAAGCGACCAAACTTGAATCATTTAAGAGTTTTTGGGTGTAAAGCATTTAAACAAATACCTAAAGAGAGGCGTCAGAAATTAGATTTCAAAACAAAACCTTTGATATTTGTGGGGTACGCAAATAATGGTTTTAGATTATGGAACAAGGATACGCGTTCAATAGAAATTGGCAGAAATGTAGTATTCAATGAATCTACCAGAGCCAATCAAGATATTGACCACACAAACATGGATTTCGTAGAATCATCTGGTCAAGATTTAATTAGATGTACACGCTTAAACCAAGGAGAACAGAACGAAGACGAGGATGCTGCTATACATCCTTCTGATGAAGAACAGCATGAAGAATGCACACTCGAAACAGAGCAAGATAATCTAGATTCACTTGAAGAATCAGTTGGCGAAACTGACTATGAAAGTACAAATGAAAATCCAACAGACGAAAGAGAGGACGTCGATGATGGTCAATCATTGCGTCGAAGCAAGAGGGAGAGAAAGATACCGGGTTGGTATTCCGATTATACAGCAAAAACAGCAATGATTTTCAACGAAGAGATTCCGCAAACTATTGAGGAATTGAAGAAAGTTTCTGATTGGCAAGAATGGAAGCATGCTATTCAAGAAGAGTTTGATGCATTACATCAAAATGGCACTTGGGCAGTGGTTAACTGTTTGCCAAAAGGAGTTAAACCAATTAACTCAAAATGGGTTTTCTCAATGAAAGAAGATGGAAGATATAAAGCACGATTAGTGGCAAAAGGGTGTTCACAGCGTCCTGGATTCGATTACTGTGAAACATTTGCACCAGTCGCCAAACTAGAGAGTGTTCGGTTAGCACTAGCCCTTGCTAACGAGCATAAATTGTTAGTACATCAAATGGATGTCAAAACTGCATTTCTACATGGGAAGTTAGAAGAAGAAATATACATGAAACTTCCACCAAACGTAAATGGGCAAAGACAAACTGTTCGTCTACACAAATGTTTGTATGGATTGAAACAGGCAAGCAGATCTTGGAATAAACATTTTGATGATGCAATGAAAACACTAGGTTTTGTCCCTCTCAAAAATGACAACTGCATCTATAAGTCAAAATCTAGAGGCATCATAGTAATACTATATGTAGACGACATTTTACTACTTGCCAAAAACATCGAATCAATTACGTGGATTAAAAAGAAACTTGGAAGGTTATTCCAAATGAAAGACATGTTAGAGATTAAGCACTTCCTGGGAATGGAGATAAATCGTGATTTGGAAAGCCAGACTATTGAAATTTCTCAAACAATATACGTGGAGAAACTTCTTAGTAGATTTGGGATGGCTGATTGTAAACCAGTGGGGACACCATTGGATATCAACACGAAATGGTCAAAATCTGAGGCAAAAATCACTGAAGAGCCATACAGAGAACTGCTGGGATGCCTACAATATCTTTCACTAACTTCTAGACCTGATATTTGCTCTGCGGTAAACACCCTAAGCAAATATGCTAACTGCGCCACCGATTGGCACTGGTCAGGATTAAAACGAATATTGCGATATTTGAGGGGAACGAGCAACACAAAAATAATTTATTCATCAAATAGCGAATATCCAGCTTTAAGGCTAGTTTACAGTTCGGAAAATGGGTCACGGGATTTCGCACGGGATTTGCATCGGGATTTGATCAGGGAAAATTTCCCGCCGAGATCTCTCCAAACTGTCAAACCAAAAACTCTGGTGATTCTTAAAAATACAAACAGTATCAAACTTGTAGCGAATTGCAAACCTTATAAAAATACTATTTTCCCCGTCGGAAACAAATTGTGTTGAATTGTTCCCGGCCGGATTTCAGTGTGGAGAGTTTTAAAATCCCGTGATGTTTCCCGCGGTTGGGTTTACACTTCAGGAAAACTGTCATTTTTGTGTAGACTCATTTCCCGTCACGGGATTTGAAATCCCGAGCTCCATTTAAAATTCACAGGGACCCAAATCCCGTGACCCATTTTCCGAACTGTAAACTAGCCTTTAGTAGGATTTGCCGATGCAGATTTTGCAAATGATCCTGATGATAGGAAATCAATTTCAGGATACGCATTTCTACTATACGGTAATCATATTTCGTGGTCAACGAAACGACAACCGACTGTAAGCTTATCAACAAGTGAAGCAGAACTGATAGCACTTTGCGCTGCTACGAAAGAAGGAGTGTGGTTAACACAACTTCTCAATGAATTGGATGTAAACATAACACCATTCATCATAATGGAAGATAGCATCCCATGTATCAACATAGCACAGGAGCCAAGATCACATCAACGGATGAAACACTTGGATATCAAATACCTTTTCATCCGGGATATCATCAAAAATGGTAGAGTAAAACTACAGTTCATCCCAAGCGTCGATCAACCTGCAGATGCCTTCACTAAGGGGTTACCTAAAAATATACACAGAAAGTTATTCGGTGTATTGAATGTGCAAATTGTGGGGAAGTGTTGAAAAAGAATATTTCGCAGTGATATACGTACGAAATATTCTTTGTATATAAACAATTTGCCATTCACGGGACGGCAGTTGACAGTAAGAACTGTCATACGGAACGTGCTATAAAAAGCTCTGAGATGTCATCTGACAGAACGTCACGTGACAAAAGCTTCAAGTGGGTAACTTGAGCTTTTGCATATGGACGCCGCGCATGGATGTGTTGTTTACTATAGGCAGAGGGTATGACAGGGTATGGCAGTCAATAAGGGACTGTGATAAACAGTGCATGAAATATCAATCGATATCGAACTATGTTAGCATTATATAACTTGACGAACAAGAATCAAATAAAGTTATCTCAAACCAACCTACAGAAATACTTCGTGTTTTCTTACGGTATTATCAACACTACTCATTTGTTTTATTAGATGTCTCCATTTTGTTGGGTCCCAACTCCGGGCTGCTATTTCCACTCGTCGTACAAAGTCGCCTCTCGTGATCCCATGATTATCTATGCATACAAAAATGTTAGCAGCAGGAAAGTCATGCTAGGGTTAACACTACCCTTCATGGGGAGTAGTGTTCAGAGCCGGATCGGCGTAAAATCAGGAATGCTCCAACCGAACCTAGTACCACCAACTAAATGGTGACGAGTTTTGATCGCACCCGTTCCACGTTAGCCAGGGTTTTGTTGGGACGGAGGCAGCTGTGCTGTTAGCCCATTCGCCATTCCAAGTAAAGGTATGAGGCTAGCTCAGGAAAGGAGTGCTGAACTGGCACCTAAGATATAGATACGTGCTAAGGACTCGTTTTTATGTTTATTTAAATCGACCAAGCAGAAACCCCTAGAAATGCTGAGTAGCCTTTCCGGGTCGGTGTGATCTATTCGTGTCGAACCAGATGGTCATTCGCTTCGAGAAAATTTTATGAGGAATCGCGGATATATATTTTCCAGATTCCTTTATAGGCAGATTCTTCTTTGTGGAACTTTGAAATGCCTTTACCCTTCCAGTTAGTCAGAATAATGATAATAGGAAAAAAGAATGATTTGCCTAATCCATATCCTAATAATCACCAATATTAACTAGAATAGCGATAATCAATCAACAGCACAGTTGAAGGAAAAAATAGTAGCCGATTGATCTGCGTCGGACATAGGAGACGAAAAGGAAATGAGAAAGAGACAGAAGCGGATTCTATTCGAAATTCTTCACTATGACGTAAACTCCAACGCGATGGTAGTATATGATTTTCCATAGAATTGAACTGACTAGGTGATAGCCACATTACACGCTCTCTGCAGCAAACCAAAGAGAATAGTGAAAGAGACGCAGAGTGAAAATCAGTCAAAACGGCAACACTCCCTTTACGATGATTTCAACACTAGAATTTGGCAACCGTTTCCAAAGGCAGCACTTTAAATGACTCCTATTATATTTTGAAAACAAATCTTTTGTCGATCGTTGGATTTGTTTATCAAACGATGTGCATTTCGAAACAAAGAGATGAAATAATTCTAAAACTTGTTTTTACTCATACATAGACTCTAGAATGCACCTTACAATCACGATTGCACTAAATTCTGACGAAAATTCAAATTTTTTTTTGATAGATTTACAATACTTATCTCCTCCAACTCAGGCATGAGTAATGTTTATTTACATTGCACGATTGGTCTGCTCAATAAGGTATTTTTGGCTTCACACTATTCGTCTCTTTTCCTATTCTCTTTGCAGCAAACTTGTGCAAAATAGCGAAGACTACATATTAAGAAGACTGATATCTCTTTCCTTCCCCCATACAAACGAGAAGCGACAGAGATTACAGCGCCTCTATTGGAGGAAGGTAGGAAGCTTTATGTAAAAGTGTATATGTGTGTGTGCATCACTATGGGAAGTACCACCTTTACCCGCAAGTGGCGTTGCTGTTACTGTCTCCAGATTCTGGACAGAGTTGCCAGTCTTCGAAAATAGTCTATATGTATGTATGTATGTCAGAATGTATGCCTGTATGTATGGATGTGTGTAGGAGAAATGTATCCCTGAGCAACATGGAAGGGCAGCCTCTGAATCGCCGTAACGCTAATAGGAAGCCGGGTGCGCGGTCATGGGTGCGACCATAAAGCAGTGTACACACTGACAAGTGCAGCGGTGAGACAGTAGGCGTACAATTAATGCATATAAGTTGCAGAAATAGGTTGTAATAACGTTTTATCCAAGCACATTTCAATTGCTTGGTAGTAGGTTTTCTGAAGGTGTACATAATTAGCAGAATGACACTTTGTATTTCATGTGCTGTATATATCTTCAAGGAGTTCTTCCAATCATTCTTTGATGCAATACTAGATACAAAAGATAAACTTATCAAACATTTTATTAATATTGTAGGTATATTCGGAAACTAGCACCTAAACCTAATTTAAAAGCGTAATTTGTAGCAACATCTTTGTTTGTAACCACGATTTGCTCAACCAATATCCTTCCGAGTTTTGTAAAGAAAGCCAGGAAGAGTCACACCACACAAAAAGTGAAACATTTGGTAAAAAATATAAGCTATGTAATGTATGGGTCAACACTGTCACATATGTTAATGGTAAATCTTTCTCATGAGTATCTCGTAACAATTCTGAATGAGTAAACTAAGTAGGAAAGTATAATCGAAACAAAATTTTATGATTTACAATTTTTATACAAATGCAATTTTTTGACCTGTACGGTTATTAATAGCTAAATTTATATCACTTCATGAAACACTCAAATCTTCTCACCAACTCTTCAGTATCCCGTAGATAGTTACTAGCCTCATCCGCGAACACTTGGGTAGATCGAAATTTAAGATTTATGATCACGACACAAATGTGGACGTTTTATATTGTCATCGGCTCTCCCTTTATGGCACGCCTGGTTTGGGTACATTCTCTGATTCACATTCTTTCAGGAAACCTTCGAAAATTTTCACCAAACTCTCAATTCCCTGTAGATAGTTGCTATCGATGGTACTATCCTCAGCCATGAAGGCATGTGCAAAATCAATCATGCGAGCGCTTGCCCATACTTTGTTGTTGTACGATCCGACTAGATTATCTCTCATAAAAACGTAATTTTCACGCATTGTCTTCATTTCCTTGGTTGAAAAATTAAGAAATTAGTTAAAATTATATCAGTAACTAGATTGATGTTCAACCCTACCTCTTCATAATTATGGATAGCTGAATGACTTCTTTGAATTTTGAAGTAATGTTGCAGTGGATCGATACCCGTATCTCCACCGGTAGGCGAAAGCTGTACCGGTGAGCTGGAACCAGCGATTGGGCTATTCGATCCATCAGTGATGACTGTGGGACTACCAGGACCTACACTGTTGCTGGTGGGTACAGAACTATAACTAATCAGACTTTTGGGTTGATACTGAAGTATTGGTTTCAGACGACGCGCATCATACACTAGCAGGACGGAGCTGGAGTATAGTCGAAACGTGGTTTGTGTTCGGGCCCATTTCTGGATTGTCCACAGATCGGATAGGAACTGCATCAATAGTTGTCGACAAAGACCACTGTCAGCGTTCAGGAATTTACGGAATGCTGCGAAATATAATTTAATATTAATAGATAGTTATAATTCATAATTATTGCGCTCGAACCGTCTCTCACAGTAACTTCAGTCAACTTTTTGCCATAGTCCCTGCCATATCGCATTCGTCGGCCGTTTGCGATAGAGTAAACTTGAAAACCAGGAATGCACAGGCCCAAATTCTGCTTGCAAGCTTGATACTTGGATTCTTCCGCTTTTCGCTTTTCTGGTGTAGCCAAAGGATCCCAAGTGCGACAACCGATCTTAACGTCCATTACGCACGGTTCCAACATACCATGGGTCAAATCCGAAAGTTTGATAAACTGGACGAGTTTTCCATCTACTGGTATTTTTGTGTGCCCTAGATACTGTGGAATGATTCCCTTCAACATCACCAAATCCGTTTCCGTACTAGCAGATTGAATCTGTTCGTAAAATTTGATTTCACGAGCTCCACATAGTACCTTTCCGGCTGGTTTGAGAATCTCATTTTCGTTGACAGTTTTTAACAAACCTATGAAATGATGTTAGCAATTTACATATGATTTAGTAAGAATTTTTGTTGTTACCTATACTATCCGTTTTCTGTTGAAACGTATGACCAGCTACTTGGCTTTCCAACGGCTGCACCCAATCGGGCATATCCGGGTATTCCTGGCTGGACGACATCGCTAGTGCTCGTATGGACTGGGAACTTCCACTGAGACCATTTGCATGATTTTTCTTCTTCTGATAAGGTGGAAGTTTAAGATGACGGTGAACGTGACTCATGACTGTGATAGGATAATGCGTAGCAATGAGGGAAGGAGGTATGAAAAATAGCAATTAATTAAATTCAACAACAACAAAAAACAACCACCCTTTGGCTGACTCTTGAAAGCGACTGCTACCTGTTCGAAGTTTATCAATACGAAGGAAGTGCCGTTTGCACGAAGCTGAGAAAATTTATCGTTCCCAAAAGTTATCCATTTATCGCAGTTGGCATTATCTCTCTAGTCAGCTAAACCTTACCCACCTTATTGTCATGAAGTAGAGCGCCCATGTGACCGATAGCGTTACAAGCGGAACAGAATAAAAGCTTTCGGATATCAATTACATGCCATGTTGATAACGATGTACCCTCATACGTAAATGATGGCACTTTGCTGCGTTTCGACATGCTGGCAGCATAGAATGTCAATCAATTAGTCACTAGAGATTGTATAGAAACGGCCATAGTACAGCTTATCTGTGGTACAGCATTCAAACTAGAGCTTAGGTATTATTACATCGTATTGTGCATATTAGGGGAAAGTCAAAAATTACAAATTCTGTTCGGCCATTATGGCATTGCTCGCCGATAGTATACAAGGTTATATTCTTTCAAAAGCAAGACGAGACTGGAAATATGGGTTATAACACTGCTTATTGAAAATTAGGTGCAGCGGCCCCCAGGCTCATGAACAGAAAATTCTCAATAGGGGTTTATAAAAGAAAGGTTTAGAAACCCTCAAACTTTGAAAAAAACATGGATATGTCAGAGACATAACCGGAGTGAAGTAAAATACACTTAGGCTGTTAATTCAAATGCTGCAATTTTTGCTAACTTCTGCATTAAAATCAGCCATTTCGATATTTGTTATGATGCATTGTACCCCGTTGTTGTGGTGCATTTTACCACCGCACGGGTTCGTTTTGCTCTGCCCATTTTTCAAAGAGCAATTTATAAAGATTTTGAAAAATTGAATATTTTTCATGTTCCTGAATATTTTGCAAAGCGATTGTGATTTCAGAGTAAAATGTTGGCTAAATGATATCATCAATTAAATTCTCCCAATTGATTATCTATAGCTATGTTATGATTATATTTTCTTAGGGGTGTATTTTACCCCATCTACTCCTACATACGCTTGCATTACATTTACATAAATCACTTGATACGTGTTTGTGCAAATGGAATCTTGGTCATACCTCGAAAATTTCAAACGTGCACCCAAGACACATGCGTGGCAAAATTAAAATGTTAGGTTTGTTCCAAAGTTTCAAGTGGGTAATTACCAACTCGATTATTTTCAAGTGGATAGTACTACCTTTACTACCCACATTACCCACCGGCCTTGATTATTGAATATTTCAATACACATATGCATAGTGGGATCAAAATGCATTCACCTTGCTGAATATTTGAATATTTTTAGAAATAAGCCACTTTAAAGTATGGCATGAACAAATAAAGTAAATTAAGGGCCAAATCCGATAAAACATAGTTTTTGGACTTACTGTAAATTGAATTCACTCTTCAGTTAAGAGCCAGCAGAAGGGCATTTGTGCGTGGAATGTCAGCATTAGAGAGTTAAGGCGAATGCCCTATACATAATATGAACCTTCACCAAATAGGTTTCTTGGAGTTTTCGCAATAACCTTGCAATTGCCACGTATGAAAATAACCAAGCAACGAATGTAGTGCCAGGACATTACTATTAATGGAGCATTTCATTAGTTGAACTATGAAATAACTAAAATCAAATATAGCTGAACATAAAATAAACCGTTCTTAATGTTGATGTACAAATCCCGTCATACAAGCAGCAGTTATACAATTAAACTGTGTTTATAGCAGCATATACATAGATGATATGTAAAAAGTTGTTCCACTCTGCCCCGAGTATCAAATCAACAGCAGAAACATATTATATCAGTATCCAATGAGCCAACATCATCTCCTTCACACAACACAACAACCAATGCTAATCAAATCGTCAAATACTGCTAGCCAAAAGAAAATTAACCAAATGTTGAATTTATCTGAGCCCGCCACGCATACACTTGCAATCCGTTAATTGAACTCCGAAAAAAGAGCATTCTGCTTTTTCTACGATTTGTGCTGATCATTGTATGCATGAGACTGACACGCCTATGCATCATTGGATGGAATGATGCCTGGCGGCAGTCATTGAATACATTCCAACCGAAGAGTTTGAGCTGACACAAAACGTAACAGCTGCTGCGAGGTCAGAAAGCAAACTGACGAACTTTTTCCTATGGGCCGTTTTTATACCTGGCGAAGTTCATTCGATAACAAAGAGGCAGTCCTAGCAACGCTCACTGCTTGGTTCAATTGTACGGACCAATCAGCGCAGATAATTACCACCTTTACAAAATACATTATTTTCGTTATCTGTGCACACTTAATTTAAATTACTGGGTACAGTAAAATTTTGCTGGGGTTTTGAACAGCAAACCGTTCGGTAATCAATTCAGTAAAACAATTTGGTACCGAACTTTCCGCAATCCGTTCTATCCAAACGTCAAAAAACACTGGTCAGTCAGCAGTTTCCTCTGAATATGGCTACTTGACAGATGATTTGCTGTACCTGTTTTGTAAGTTTTTGACGAGGTTCGGTAACGTTGGTACAATTTCGCCGAACAATCAGTCAGTATTTTACTAGATAATGTTTATGTACCAAAACAGAAGAGCTGATAAATTCAGTGGAAAATATTGCGGGTTTCAGTAAATTATTCGAAAAATTACTGAAAATCGCTAAAAAATGAAAACTATTCCGCAAATTTTTAAACAATTTGCTGACAGCTCCTTAAAAATATCACTTTACTGAGCAAGTCGTCAAAAGAAATTACTGAACAAGTTTGGGCTGCGTTAGTGTGAATAGATATACGTGCAAATATTTCTGATCAGATAGCGCAAAAATATTGCGATTTCGATCAGTACAACGGAAGTTATTCGCATTTGAAAACTGTGAAAATATCTCAGCAGAAATTTTTGAAAAGGGGCCCCCATATTGAAACGTTATAAGTATTCTACTTCAAAATTCCGAGGCTTGAAAAACCAAGTCCTTGTGTACCAATCGACTCTGCTCAACAAATAAGGTCTATATATGTTATCGAAAAGGAATCTTCAACAGACACCACTGCCTGCTGGCTCGGGGTAGTGTCGAATTCTTACTGCAGTAGATTGTAGTAAGCCTACGACTAAACTTAAACCGGGAACCCCGCTAGGAATTAGTTCAGGAGCGATTGTGCTCTTGCTCTTTTTATTTTTTGTTAACCCTTTGCTACGCGATTTTTTTTTATTCTTGATGCTGTTATTTTTAGCTTTATGTAGGTTTTCGGGGTCGCTGATTTTGACTCTGACGTCGAAATGTAAAATTCAAAAGGGCGGATCAGATATGGCGACTGTGCGACCCAAAAACCCCTGTGAATCGACTTTTATACTGACTAACAAAATTTGCCAATTATGTAAAAAATTGTTGGCATTTTGTAGGCGCCATTTTGAATTTTCGTAAATCGAGTTTTATGCTCATTGTAACAAAATTCACAAATTTCATAAAAATGGCTGCCATTGTGTAGTCGCCATTTTGAATTTATAAATTTTGTGTTAAGAATCGTAATCAGTGACCTCAAAAACCACATAATCTATATTTATGCTAGTTGAGAAGTTATCCCTGGCTCTCAGATTCTTTTATAGGCCAACATAATAATAAACTTAATTTTTGCACATTTTGATAATTTTTTTTCGAAAAATTCTGCAAAAAATATATTTAGTTCATTGTTTGAGATACTTGCAAAAATTTTTTTAGATCTCTAGGACTTTTAGTTCAGACACAGCCGAATTTATTGGAAATTGTAAATTCATTTTCGAGTTTTAATTGTTTATAACTAATAAGTAATTAACAAATTCACATAATTTTTTGTGCTAGTTGTACTCCTTACAACCCTAAGAGTTTATTAAAAGAACGAATTCGTATTGATATGTCAACGCTAACTAGAAATCCAATAAAAACTTAGGAGAAGTACACACCAAAAAATTATGAATTTTATCATTGACGTAATTGCAAACATGACACAATTTAGCAACCCGTAATTCTCGAAATGACGAAACATTACCGTGTTCCATTTAATTTTACATGAAACATATACTTTACATGCGCAATGACATAAAATTATACTTACTGCCACTGAAAACAAACGCAATATGTGTAGTAAAATTACACGATTTACGAAAATAAACGTCATGTAAAATTAAAAGCAAACGTAAAACTAAGTCATTTTTGATGCTCGTATATGTCAGGGTCAGGAGAAGTAAATTTACACGATTTTTTCTAGGTGTGTAGGTGGGATGTATACGTCCCACTGCGTCGCAAAGGGTTAATCGTTCGTGTTCCATTGTTGCTTACTGTCCAACCGGCGTGGTATAGCTAAACTGCTCAGGTCTGCTGCAAATATCGTCATCTGCCGAGACGCAAGTCGATCCAGTGGTTCTGACCATAATGAGTCACTATCCTTCTTGGCGCTACTCATTTCTATCTAACTGTTAGCTGGTGTTGAGAGTTCCACGATAGCGGAATTTCTCCCGACATCGATACCCGTTTTCGATTGTCTCGGGCTTCGTGTTGTTCGTTCGTTATTTTTCCTCTTTTTTCTGTTCACACTATCGTTTGTCTCACATAGCCTCTCTTTTTGCCTCACATAGTTTAAATGGACTGGCTGCATTTGACGTTAGATTCTTTGCTATTTGCATGACGAGACTGGTCTGGTCGGAACGTGAACCGATCGGAGATGCCGATCAACTTATTCATTTACCTTTACAACAAGCCTCGCCCAGCTCCTTCGAGGATTTGTTTCTAGAATGACCAAGTTCCGTTACACTCAAGTCGCTATATTTTGTGAAACGCTATTATTTTTGATGAATAACTAAAATTTCAAAAACTTGAATAACTCATATGTCCGGGTTAACAGATTAAAGTGTTTTTTATACTGCTGAAATATTGTAGATACCCAGCTTTGAAGTTTTAATGTTTTAATGTTATAATGTTATAATCACATAATTGTTAAAACTAACTTACCAGACTTCTCTATTTGAATTTCTAGGACAATACAAATGTTGGAAAGAGTCTAAAATGGTTTAGTAGCACTTCAACTGGCATGAAGCTGAAAATTTACCCAAAAAAAACCACTTTATAAAAATCAGAGGTCGCCAGCAGTACGAAGGGTCTTAGCAAAACAGTGGTCCTAATACCCTAATCATTTATTTGAGAGGTGAGTCCGATAACTGATGATGTCAAAACATCATGTCATTTTGTGGCGCCCTGATACAAAGGTTTCTGTATCAGTATCATTTATGTACTTTATGTACTCAGCAATATATTTCACCACAAATATGACTACAGCTGCCCGCACAATGACTGTTATGTTACGGCATACGGAAAAGGTTCTTAATCAAATTTCGTCCGCAGCTAAGTTTCAGTTACATACAAGTCTTCGGGAGACAATGCACAACCAGAGAAATCCTCAGAATCGTTTGATTTTTGTGTTTCGAATTCATCTCGTCAGTATCTAGCACCAACTGGGTGTCTAGTTAGATGATGTATCTAAACTAGTACCCAAATTAGCTCTAAAACAAAAAATTAAACAGTTTACACAATCCATGTGAACACTTAAAGCAACTGGCTTGTCCCGGGTGATGTCGCGGGAGGCAAATACAGAAGCTCTGGTTTGCTGATGAGAAAGCGAAAACTCTTGGCTATAGGAAACCGAACGCCTGGCATAAGTGCATTCTCAACGATGAGATTTTGTGATATTTTAAATTTCGTATGGATTTTTGAAAAAAAAAATGGATTACATAAAGTGTTCGATTTGGCATCTGCCACTGCGATCAGTATGACAAAATTGTTTAGTATCTGCTGTTTTCTCAATGCAAAGATAAAATTTATGAAATGAATAATTTTGTTTTTCACAGAAGTAAGTAAGTTTTTCACAGAAGTAAGTACATGGAAACGTCAAAGGATATTTTTTCATAGTGACACATATTAACCTAGAAGTGTCGAATGAATAAGAACAGTACAAGTATAATTCATCGGTAACCGAAACAATTATTTAAATCAATACAAATCGTTGGGGGCATTATAGTTGCCACTGCCCGCGAAGCCCAAAAACATTGGTGGCAATATGTTTGCCACTGCCTTAAAGGCACGAAAACATATTCGATACATTTCTGAGCAATCAAAAAGGCTCTTCTTTTAAAGATTACATGTAAATCCATGTGAACAACTGCATATTGTAGTCCAAGTGATCCTAACAATCATATTTATTTTAAAATATTTGGTGAATTGTAGGTTTTATAGAGATTGGGCTTATATGTTGAAAACTGGTCAATATTGGCCATCTTTAGAGATACAAACTGTTCTCAAATCGTTATTGTGGGTTTGTCAACGTCCAAAAAATTATGAAGTCCTTTCAATAAGTATATGTCTCGACAAACATATTATTACGGCTTAAAAGTCAACTGTCAAAATTCTTTTTGAAAGGAAATTCTGGACAAACCGTTACTCGCCAATCATAGATGTTGGTAGTATACAAAAGAAAAAAGTTTTCTCTTTCATTAACTGCTATGAACTGTGTTTAGAAAGTAACGGTTTGTCTGGAATTTCCTTTCAAAAAGAATCTTGACAGTTGGCTAAGAATTGTTGGTGCCAATATAGTTGCCACTGCCTTATAAAAGGGTTAAATGTGCAGATAGGAAAAAATGCACCGAGCATTCGGCGGGTCTGCAGAGAATAAAGGGGTAGGGCGTTAGAAAAGTTTCAATATACATAGGGTAAAGCGCCTATTTTCACCATAGTAAGCATTCATTAATTCCTCGGCCTGCAATTAATGAAATGCGTAAAAATTGACATTAACAACTTTGCTTCGCTGTTAAGAACAAATATAATAATACAAATGCGCTGAAACAATTCTCGTGTTTGAGTGCAACGAAAACTCGAATCGAGTGCCCCTATTGTTGCGCTACCATTTGACTAAATGCGTTGAACAAAGATGGCAGACACTGCTCTAACCAACGGCTTCAAATGGGTAGGGTGATAATAGAAACATGGCGAAAATGGGCTCATCACCCTATGTCTTGTGTCGAAAGAAAAAAATACATTTTGATTGTTTAGCCCATCATATCAATATGTATTGAACCATAACCAATAATAAAATAACTATCGCAACAAACGTATAATTTACTTGTAATTATAGAATCCTTCGCCACTTTTAACTCCCAACTTATTTTCTGAAACCATTTTCTCCAGAATAGGACTTGGGACATTTTTTGGATCATTGGGGAAACGAACCTGTCGCTCCTGCATGATATTCAACGACACATCCAATCCAACCATATCCATTAGTTCGAATGGGCCCATAGGGTGTCCTAATCCCAATTTCGTAGCCGTGTCAATATCCCGTGCGGTTGCATCTCCACGTTCAAGCATTTGAAGCGCCTCTGAGGTTAGCGTGAACAGCAAACGGTTCACGATAAATCCCGGTGTATCCTTACAGTTGATGCACGTTTTACCCAACGCACGACCAAAAGCTAACAAAGCAGTGTAAGTTTCATCTGATGTTTTATCAGTCCGGATTAGCTCAATCAGTTTCATCAGAGGTACTGGATTGAAGAAATGGAACCCTGCGAAGCGATCCTCTCGTTTTGTGATGGCACTCATTTCTGATATGGATAGGGAAGATGTGTTGCTAACAAAAATCACATGGGGTGGAGCGATCTGTCAAAGTAAGAAACATGTTTTGAATTACTCCAGTCATTTGCCAGAACACATAATATACATCGTCAATACGTCTGAAAAAATCTTTTTTGATTTCCATATTTTCCACAATAGCCTCAATCACAAGATCTGCGCTGCTAATGGCATCTTCCAAATTCGTAGTGTAGCTGGTTCGAGATAATGCTTCGGTGACCAGCGAATGAGCAGAGTCTGGGTCATCTTTGAAGAACTTGCGCGCAAAACGATTGGCATTCTTTTCGATCTCTGTACGTGACTTATCTAGGATTTGTTGACTCATGTCCACCAGTGTAACGGTATGACCCGTTGCTGCTGCAACCTGCGGATATATTGTTCTGCTTAGTGTTGACCAAAGTCCGACCAAGGTTTAACGAACAGAGTATACCATTGCTATTCCTGAACCCATGGTACCGGCACCAGCTACGACTACATTTTTAATTGGTGACGTCATGTCTTTGAGGTGTGAATTCGAGGACCAGAGAACTAGTAAAGCCGCTTGGTTTATTACCTCAACACAGACACGTATTCAGAATGGCCTTCTGAAAGTACATACGGTAACAGTTTGTGTATTAGATTTAGACTATTACTTCTGGCGTTTATTTAGACGTAATTTAAGTACGAAATAGAACAGATAAGTCCTTATTTATCTCATACGTCATGATGTCACGCTGTTCAATTGATTGTAAAAGCAATTATTTTGTGTCTAATGTGAAGAATCGGCATTGCAGGAATTTTATGGAGCAGAGGAAGGTGTCTTACACTGTAAACTAGCATCTTTTTCTATCTACCTCTAGTTTCTGCTACTGTAAATTCTATGCATTGCACATGTTCGGTCTAACCACTCATTAAATGGATACTCGAAGTATGTGTAAGAAAATGCCTAAAAAAATTGCAAAATGAACGAGATGGAAAGAAAAAATATGCAAACTGGTAGTAGACTGATAATGCGTCAAGAAATTCGTTATGACATGAGCTGTAATCAAACGGTCTTTCAGAAACACGATATTCTGGGAATGGCTGCAACGATATCGAAAAAAGCATGTTTTAATCCACCAATTGGTGTAATTGTTTCATTCTAATTAATGCGCAAACTATTATTCCATAGCAGCAGCAACATGCGAAACCGTTCGACACCATGGACCAGATTAATATGCGTCAACGTTGATTGATAAATTGGAAACATAGTTGAAAAATTGTAATATTTACTCAGCTTAATAGGCAATCGACAAAGCTCATCTTCATACTTATTAGAATTTGTGGGAGAATTGTGGTTCCACGTCCCGCTTCGCAACCGACTTCAGCAGAAAAAAACCTGTTTTAATCCACCTAGCGGTGCAATTGTGCCTTTCTCATTTCTCTAAACTATGGCACGGAGGCTTTTTATGTTCAACATAATCGTGGAAATGTCCATTACATTCTTAGTACACTTTGCACTTATACACAATGGCATGCCAGCCACGAACTTGATGAGCTACGTGTCGACGGTGAAACACTTGAAACAAAAAAATATCATACTCCATTAGCCTAATCAGCATTAGATCAATGTTATCTGCTTGCTAACTCATTTTGTCATGGGGGGGGGGTGGGTATGTGAAGAGGGCGAAAGTCCCATGAACGCACGACTCCCCAGCTTAAATTGGTATGCTTTGTGATATAGTGGTGGTTTAAAGATGATGGGGTTGAAAGGGAGGGGTATGAGGGCTGGATGGGGTGGTGGTCTGAGGGGTGATTTAAGGAGATTTTTAAAGGAGGGGCGCGAACAGTAGAGGGGGGGTGTAACCCCTCTCCGTAAACCATCGACTACGCCCCTGTTAAAATCCAGAAACCTTATGCGAGTCGAAAAAAATTAGGTTGACGTTTTTCATAGTGATTGCATAACCTTTCTATATGAGAAAGGCAAAAATGTGCCAAAATCCAAAAAAGTGAATCATCGTCAAATTTTTTTTCGAGTTTGCATCAAATCTCGACGTTTCATGCACCTTGAACACTTTTAGCATCAAAAATAATTTTTTTAAATTTTTCCTATAGTTTATATGAGAAATTTCTGTGTGGCCGCACTCTGAAACCCGTAATTCCGGAACCAGAATTCCGATCGATCCAAAATTCAATAGCAGCCGATGGGAAGGTTGCACCTTTCATTTCAGACTAAGTTTGGGCAAATCGGTCCAGCCATCTCTGAGAAAAATGAGTGACATTATTTGACACATACGCACATACATACACACACACATACACACACATACAGACTTTTCCGATCTCGACGAACTGAGTCGAATGGGATATGACACTCGGCCCTCCGGGCCGGGATTAGGTTGACGTTTTTCAGAGTGATTGCATAACCTTTCTATATGAGAAAGGCAAAAATGTGCCAAAATCCAAAAAAGTGAATCGTCGTCAAATTTTTTTTCGAGTTTGCATCAAATCTCGACGTTTCATGCACCTTGAACACATTTAGCATCAAAAATAAAAATTCTTTTTTTTAATTTTTCCTATAGTTTATATGAGAAATTTCTGTGTGGCCGCACTCTGAAACCCGTAATTCCGGAACCAGAATTCCGATCGATCCAAAATTCAATAGCAGCCGATGGGAAGGTTGCACCTTTCATTTGAGACTAAGTTTGGGCAAATCGGTCCAACCATCTCTGAGAAAAATGAGTGACATTATTTGACACATACGCACATACATACACACACATACACACACATACATACATACCCACACACATACAGATTTTTTCCGATCTCGACGAACTGAGTCGAATGGGATATGACACTCGGCCCTCCGGGCCGGGATTAGGTTGACGTTTTTCAGAGTGATTGCATAACCTTTCTATATGAGAAAGGCAAAAAGAGGCTTTCCGGATTTAGATTGCCGTTTTATAAAGTGCATAACTCTTCCATATGACAAATGTAGCAAGGATTTTTCGCCTATGTTCTAAAAAGTATTGACTATTTTGTCAAACAAAAATTCCATTATTATATTATATCTCAAAGTTCCCAGTATTTTTAGAGTATTTATAATACAAATTCGTATTTCGAAATTTCATGAACCATTCAAAAAATTTCAGATACCGCTTATGAAACAGAAATTAGTGAATTGGGTAGCCATCACATTATTTCGTCAAGATCATATTATTTTGCAACCGCCAACTTTGGAGGTTCAATGTCTTCGAAGAAATTAAAATAATACAGAGCATCTCTTTAAAAAATTAATTTAATAATTTTATCCCTCCTGGAAAAAATATGAAGAATAAACATTATTTAGAGGCTCGGAATCTTCGGTAAAGTTGTTGGTAATGATATTCGAAAGAACTTTTTGCAGATACAAAAACCTTCAAATGCTCATAAAAACCGACCCTGACTTACTAGAAATAAACGGAAAATGTCATCTTTCATCATTTTGCTTCTTCTTTTCGAAAAACAATAAGTAGTCTCAGAACGCTCAAGATTTTCTGTTTTGTCGAGCATTTTACGAGCGTCCAATCACTGTTATAGACCCTTGAAGTATTTTGTTTATTTTTGTAAACAGTGCTAAGATAAGACATATGCAAAATGGTTAAACGATAGAGCCACACAAATATCAAAAGTACGGTAAAACTAATAGAAGTGTGTCTGTTAGAAAATATTGAAAAACTAAAGTGTGCAAAGTAGCCCCACATATCCAAAGTAGCCCCACATATCCAAAGTAGCCCCACATATCCAAAGTAGCCCCGTCCGGCGGTAACATTTCTGCATACATCTATGTATGCCAAACATGCCATTCGCAACCAAATTCCACTGGCCATCAGGTAAAAAACGGTAATATTTAAGAGAAACTAAAAATTGAAACTCTAACAAACAATTTGGGTACAAGTATGTATAGATTTGGCTGAAAATGTGTCTTATAACTGAGTTCGAAATCCGGGTCTATATAACCTGCTAACATCTTATTCGCTACAAATAGTTAAGGCCTAAGGAAGGTTAATAATTACAGATTTCATAAGTTACATTTCTTGTGATTTTTTTTTGTGATTTTTTTTCGTAATATTCCGAATCTTTTCCGAGTTATCAATGACTAAAAAACGTTAAATTCAATAAACTTCAAAAGTTCAAAAGCTACTAACTTGAAAATAAAAACCTGTTTTAATCCACCTAGTGGTGCAATTGTGCCTTTCTCATTTATCCAAGCTATGATTTAAAACCTGGTTACGTTCAATATAACATTGTGGAAATATGTTCCTTGTTTTGACGTGAGTCTTGTTTTTACCTTTTTTAAGGTTTTACGGAACGTGTCCTATGGGAAATAGACAGAAAGAATGAACCGCGAACGATGATAATTCACCATTTATTGGACACACTGGGAAAAGATATGTCCTCAAGCAGGAATCGAACCTGCGATCTCCCATTCTCTAGTAGGGTGCGTTAACCACACCGCCATCGAGGAACTGTGATGATGCATCACACATCACATCACATCGTGATTTTATCCCCAATGGGCTTTGAGGGCAGACTTCAACATGCTTTCCCATAGCTTTGCTCACCATCAAAAGCCTGGCGGTGTCAAACATGTCGACGCTGGCACACTTGAAACAAACAAAATAGCTTAATCAGCGTGAGTACAATATTGTCTTCATGTTGACATATTTTGAAATGCGGGGTGGTGGGGAAGGAAAGGGGTATAATTAGTAGGAGGGGGAAGATGCGTCGAGAATCACGTAACTTATTTTGGTATACGGAGTGGATGAAGGGAATGCAGGGGTGAGGTTGGTCTGAGAGGGGGAGGGGGTTAGAGGGGGTTTGTCTGAAAGAATGGAAGGGGAGGAGTAGATGGAAGGTTCAACACCGAACTGCATATTATACCTTCCATTTGAGACTAGGTTAGCGAAAATTAGTTCAGTCATCACCGAAGTGGCTTTAGTTCTGGAATGTGCCCGGATCCCGGGACTTCCGGAATTATCGATAGTAAACAATATATTCCAATAATCTTTAATCACCATCAGTGATCTAGGACTGCGAATCGAAGTAATTTGATGTTCATTTCAATAGATTTTTGACCTATGAGGTACATATTAGGATTGTACCGGTTTATATGAGAAATTCCTATGTGACTGCAATAACCAACCTGTAACTCCGGAACCATACGTCAGAACTCACTGAGATTCAATAACAGGCAATGGGAGCATTATACCTTTCATGAAATCAAGTTTGTAAAAATCGGTTAAGAGTTTGCTGGCAAATAGGTGTGAAACAGCTCGGGAACTTGGCGAGTTCCCAGGGGGCATCAAGATCCGTCATAGGTGACCAATGTGGCCAAAACTACTTTAATTGGTCATTAGTGATCTAGACCCGCAAATCCAAGTAATGTTGAACGTATTTGAATATGTATTACATTATTCGGACATCATAGGGTTACCAGTTTATATGGGAATTTACTGTATGCCACCCGTAACTCCAGAACCGGAAGTCCGATCAACTAAAAATTCAAAAGCGTCTTATAGAAGCGTTATACCGTTCATTTGAAACTGAGTTTGTGCAAATCGGTTCAGCCATCTCTGAGAAAATTGAGTGACATTATTTGACACACACATACACACGCACATACATACACACACAGACATTTTGCGATCTCGACGAACTGCATCGAATGGGATATGACACTCATCTGGGCCTCGGTTTGAAAATCGATTTTTAGAGTGATTGCATAGCCTTTCTTTATATGAGAAAGGCAAAACTGTTTTAATCCACCTAGCGGTGCAATTGTGCCTTTCTCAATCATGAACATGAGAATTTTTTCGTTTATATTCATTAAAAGCTTTTAAATGTGTTTATTACATTTTTATTCTACATGACATGACAACTATATACAATAAAAGAAATCATAATTCGAGTTCTAAAATTTTGTAAAAGAAAAAACTGCCACGGTAATATTAAATTGAAAAACCTGTTTAAATCCACCTAGTGGTGCAATTGTGCCTTTCTCATTTATCCAAACTATGATTCAATAGCAGATTATTAGACCGGCGACAATTTTGACTTTTTTTCGGAACACTGTGAAATAAAACGATAATCGGCTTCAAATGCCACTTGTCAAATATGACCTTTTTCGAAAACTCTCATTCACTCACAAGAGTTTTCAAGTTTGTACGTGAAAATATATGAAAAATAGGCAATTGAAACAATAAATTCAGTACAAAATGCCAGTATCATCTTGTGCATCCCAAAATCTGCAGATATATAGCTTAAGGTGTAAGGATCAAGATTGCCGAAGACTGCAAATTGATCCCATTTTGCATTTTTTTTGAGGTACGCAGAGTTACTGTGAAATATTTTATTGGAATTTAAGTTTTTATTTCCGTGTTTCCATATATATTCCTATAGAAACTTGAAACCTCTTGTGGGTGAACTAGAGCTATCTGAAAAAGCTCATATTTTGCATATGATTATCATTATCAATTACCATTCGAATTAGCAGTGTTCCGAAAAAAGTCAAAATTGTTGCCGGTCTACTGGTTATGTTCAATATAACTGTGGAAAAGTCTATTAAATTCATATTATACATATTAGTCAATTAAATTCATACTATACACATATCTCACGACTACCACGAAAGTCAACGCTGACTCACATTAAACAAAAAGTGTAATAATTAGGGTAAAGTGCCTATTTTCTTCCTATTTGGGAGGGTGCCACACTAATTTATTAATTACTCGGCCTACAATCAATGGAATGCGTACAAATTGGCATCAACAGCTTTGCTTTGTTTTTAAGAACCAACATAATAACACAAATGCCCTAAAAACGGTGAAATGTTCGTGTTTGAGCGCAACGAAAACTCGAATCGAGTGCCCCTATTGTTGCTCTACATCTTGATTCAATGCATTGAACAGAGATGGCAGACGCTGCTCTAACCAACGGCTTCAAATGGGTAGGGTGATAATAGAAATATGGCGAAAATAGGCTCATTACCCTAATTAGCTTATTCAACATGAGTTTAATGTTATCTTTATGTGATAATTTGAAATGCTTGGAGAATGAATTTGGAAAGGGAGTGGGGGCTCAGCGGAATGAGAGTGGAGGATGCGTCAGAAATACTTTATTTTATTTCTATATGCAACATGGATGAAGAAAATGCGGGTGTGAAGGTGGTCCAAGGGGGGAGGTGATGAAGTAGGGAGGTGTAAGAATAAGAAGAGGAAGGCAATGCAATATTCAACTGCATACTATGCGTTTTATTTGAGATTTGATTTGTGAAAATCGGTTTAGTCATCGCCGAAGAACCCATGTGACTTTAATTGTCGAATATGCCCGGAATCCGGGACTTCCGAAATCGTCAGTAGTAGACAATATATTCAAAGAATGTTTCATTGGCAATCAGTAATCTAGATCTGCGAAGCGAAGTAATTTGGTTACCATTTCAATAGTTTTTAGCCTCTGAGGTATTGCGATTGTAACGGATTATATGGGAAATTACAGTGTAACCTTACTAACCAACCTGTAACTTCGGAACCAGAATCCAGAATCGAATGAAATTTATCAGCAGTCAATGGGGTTATTGTATCTTTCATTTGAATAAAAATCCGTCAAGAATTCGCTGGGAAATGGGTGTGATATTAGCTTAGGAACTTGGCGAGTTCCCCGGGGGCATCATGACCCGTCATAGGTGGCCAATGTGGTCAAAGCTACTTTGAATGATCATTAGTGATCTAGACCAGTAAATCAAAGCAATGTTGCACCCTTTTTAATATGAATTACATTATTTAGACATGGTGGTACTAGTTTATATGGGAATTTGCTGTATGACCGCACTCTTCAATCCGTAACTCAGGAACCGGAAGTCGGATCAACTAAAAATTATGGTAGCGTTATACCTTTCAGATGAAACTAAGTTTGTGAAAATCGGTTCAGCCATCTCTGAGAAAATTGTGTGAGTTTAAATAACACACACACATACATACATAAAAACTCGATTTTTACAGTGAGTGCATAGCCTTTCTTTATATGAGAGACAAAAAGACAAAGTCCCAAAAGTCGATTCCTATCAAAAAAATTTTTTTTGAGATGGCATAAAATCTCGACGGAATTTTTTACCTTTATAATTCTTTGCAGGATACTGTAGTTCCGGAAGTCGGATCTATTAAAATTTCGATAGCATGGGAATGATGAGAACGTTGTACCTTTCATTTGAGACTAAGTTTGTGAAAACCGGTTCAGCCATCTCTGAGAAAAGTGAGTTTTATTGTGGTCATATACACACACATACACACATACATACACACAGACATTTGGCGAACTCGACGAACTGAATCAAATGGTATATGTCACTCGGCTCTCCGGCTCTTCGGGTTTCAGAGCAATACCTTTCTATTGAGAAAGTCAAAACATTTTATAATTCTTTTTTATCTTTTGACAACAAGACCCTAAAAAGAAAGAAAACGTTTTAAAAGCAATACAAACTATCAATAAAAGTTTTCCAAACGATAATTTTGAACATCTTTATTTAAACTTCATACTAATTGACAGATAAAACTACAATTTTATAATAAAATATGATTCTAAATGTTATTTCAAATCAGAATGCTTTTAACTAAAATCCTTCAGAATGGAATAATTTGCGAGATATTTGGAATTTTGTTTCAACAAAAACCATTATTCGAGTAATTATGCCATTTTTACAAGTTATTAGCGTTTTCAGTGTATTTGCATCATGCAGAAGTTACCAATAATAGAGCTTTCCTAACAACAACTTTTGATAGGGGGAAGTGACCCAATTCGGACCGCTGGCCAATTCGGAGCCCCAGCTGTTTTTCAGCTATGGTAATATTATAAAAAGCGTATATCTAGAGCGTTTTTTCATTACATCATATCTAACAGAAACGTCAAACGGAGAAAATCGCGTGCAAAAATTTCCTTGCAACTTTCAAATTTATTTAACAATTAAAGCACACAGAAGGCTATTAATTCTACTATCACCTCTGCATTTACTCATTGCAGGATCGTATAAGCATATTACATGTTTTTCGCGAAGATAATAGAGAGATAATTGATAACTATTATTTTATTACATTTTGCTGATCACTTTTGCTATTATGCTCTTTTACATATGTGGTCTTGACAACTCCGTTTGTAGACGTTACATTTTACTGTGACGTTTAGAGAGACGGGCTTGTAGTTGTGATATATTTCATGTGCTGTATTGCAACCGAGAGTGTAGATATGAGGTTTGGCATTGGAAAAACATACTAACTACAGTCGACTTGAAGAAACATCACAACGCAAAACATCACATCTACAAAATATTAGCAAAGCTTTGGTATACTATATGTGACATTTTGACTTAAAATTAAATTAACATATAAAAGTTATCATTTTTCTCTATTATTTGTGGACGATAAAGAGTCAATGCTTAGCTTTTATTTGGCATAATAAACTCAGTTTGTTTACATTTGTTAGATATTACGTTTTGAATAAACGGTATAGATATATAATTTTCATGGCTGACATGTAGCTCTGTTCTATCTCACAGTTTTCGTGTGCGTGCGCTAGGGGCGAATGTCGTTTCGGAGCACTTTTTTATGAAAAATGTGTAAGCCGAAAACAAGATTTTTTTTGGCAACAACAATTAATTAAATCAAGTGCATTATCGTGATTTTGGATCTTCCGGATAATATTTTTTATTTAATATCTTATTTTGGACGAGACTATCAACTGTTTTCGTTTAATCGGTGTGTGAATAATAGAATATGGGTTGGTCCAATTCGGACCTTTTGCCTCAGATACGCAATCGCGAAAAACTGTTTGAGAGGAAAGTGTGCGCAGTCGGTCGAGCTTTCAGGAAAACATAAGTTTTTGCAAATCGGTTGACAGATTTCGGCGTTATAGCTCATAACCTATTTTTAAGTAATTTGGCCCTGCTCTTACTTTTTATTGTATATTTACTTCAAAGTTTTATATATCAAAGAAAACTTTTCATTTCACAATTCGACATTTAGTGAAAATCAAATAAGAATAACTAAGTCGAAAATAGGAATTCATTTCCATTGCAAAAAATCGCTAAGAAATGGGTGGTCCGAATTGGAACAGGGTTGGGGTAATTCGGACCTTTCATGTACTTTTGCACAGAACCGTTTATACACAATACGGTAAAAGTTAGGAAAAGGTCACCTTAAAAAAATAAGTGCGCGATTGATCAGACTTTCAGGAAAAAATACTTATTTGTGCATCGGTTGACACGTTGCAGTTCTATAGCTCATAAACCCTTACTAAGTCCGAATTGGGCCAGTTCCCCCTATATATTGACATTGAAAATGTCTTACTCCACTATCTGGTGCTAGGTATCATTCTAAAATCTAAAATGTCACCTATGTAACTAAACAATGAAAGGTTAGCACGCTTGTAACTCTGTTATTAATTAAGGTTGAACAGAGAATGGACAAAAAGAAGAGGGGGGGGGGGGGGTGCTTCTCTTATCTTCCGGCCATCACATCACATGATTTGGTATTCTTAGTATGTATACTAAAAAACATAAAAGATGTGACACATGGTGCTAAAACGCACAAAAATCCTGTCAATCCTATTTTTCATTGGATTGTCTACTCTAAACATATTACCAAGGGCCGTTCATAAATGATGTCGCGTATTGATAGTTGGGAAAAAACCATGAATTACCGAGAGAAAAACTTGAGACGTACTAGCGGAGCGGGGTTAATAAAACCAACAACAATTTTTAGACTTTTTCTGCGAGACATTGTTTAGGAATGGACCCCAAACAAGCAATATTCCATAACGAATAACACGTAACATCGATAACGGAGCGGTGGGATCAAGGCCAAGTTCCCCCTGGATCGTGCAAAACTGAGAAGCAACATCAATTTCGGAGAGCAGACATTCATCTCAAGCGTGAAAGTTGAGTAAAAGGTACATCCAAAGATAATCGAGAGGTTTCCATCAAATGTGGTTCTGTCCTGCCGTTTAGTGCGTAAGTGTTACGGAATTGCTATCCAAGTGATCGTTATAATTATGGGATATGCCAGTATGGTGGTCGTAATGGTATAGCAAATATTTGTTCAAACGACAAAACAAGCATTTTAAACTTGTTTGTTTGAAACTGGATATCTGTTCTCTGTGGCTTAGTTCTAACAATTAAAATCTTAAATTATTTTTGATTTTCAAACAAAGCGACTATTAATACACACTAGAACAGGAATCATAACTGGCAGAATACATAGTTACAGGGAAATTAATATTATTGGATATTACGATTATCAGCGCTCTCTGAATTAGTTAATAGTCGATTGATCCGCTTCAGACCTAGGGGACCCAAGAGGAGATCAGGAACAAGACAGAAGCGGAATCAATGCGAAGTTTTAATTGCATCACTGACGATTTAACACGCGTTGTTAGGAGCTTGATACATTGGACTAAACAAAATAGTGGTCTTGACGTTATACACTTAGAGACAAACAGGCGCAGAATTTAGTCCTCCTCCCGAGGACCGGTGTTTACTTGGCAGACAGTTGCTAATTCGTCCGATTTTGCAAATTTTGTCTCGCGGGACGGACCGAGATCCCCTAAGCTCTAAGCTGCAGTCCTATCAGCCCACTAAAAAAACAGAGAATCTTAGATCTTCAGAAAAATTAATCAGCTGTACTACAAATAGAGGGGCCGCGTGCCTGTTTGTATGAGTTTTTGCTCTTATGCCAAGCGTGTAACGTCATGGCTATAGCGTTTGGACGCTATCATAAGCGGTAGATGATATGGATTTTTCACAGTTCTGCACACAGTTAAGGCTCAAGTTACTTTCTTTGAGCAGGTGTAAGAATTGAACGGTTGGTAGTATGCGTAGGAAAAATTGGGTACAGCTTTACCACCGGGTTATGCATATAAAGCATTTATTAAACTCTAAAAGAATAAAATCAGAAATCTCCGATCAACATGGGGAACGTGCCATTTGAGTCAGACGCTACTGATTCATAGTGCGAAAATAATCATCAAAAATTTTATTTCTGGAATTCACTCCAAAGTAAAAGAATCTTTTTCTTGTGTATCTCGTCAATGCATGGATTATTTACTTTTGCCAATTGCCTGAAGAATTTCGAAAATTTGCTTTTGAACATGGAGTACGGGTCGAAGTCAAAATGCCGGTGTATTAAGACTGAAATATATAACAAATGTCGGTTAATACACAATTTTCTTCAATAGACATTCAGCACGTTCCATAAGGACTTCTAAAGTAAATGAATCTACATTTGATTGCTTATTTCCTGGTGCATCCATACATACCGCTAACATACCCTGGGGTCGGGTAAAATATGAAAATTGAAAACACCCCCAAACTAGCCTCGATCTCCCCTACTCAAGTGAGAAAATGTGAAATATACAGGTTGAAAAACTAGAAGCTGCAGGGTAATTAGAAACCAGCTTAACCCTTAAATGCATACTGTTGCCAACATATCGAGTTCTGTGATATAAAGTCTCAATAAGAGGTACATATCGCATCCGTACCGAAAAACGAGTACCAATGAAACATCAGTTTCATGCATTTAAGGGTTAAAATCTTACGGGGTAATCTTTTGTCTTCTGCTGGCAGGGGTCGAGCTTAGGCAGCATAACTACGAATCACTCAAGTCTACTAACATGTCTCATGGTAAAGACAGACATGTGCCTCTTTGTCGTGAGATTTGACAAAAGAAAAACCACTTAATATCACCACTGAAAACCTGTCGACGATGAGCATCAATGAAATGGTGCTGTTCATTTCTGTTTGCCTTTCGAATGCCGAGGTAGATTTTTATTAGACTGTTGCCATTGCGATTGCACTGGTAGCGGGTTTGCTACTGTGTGTAAGGTGGAGGCTTTGTCTACAGCGACTACCCACCGCTACCGATGGACCAATTCTACCGTTCGGGCCAGTCTATCTCCATATTCCGTTGGATAGGTTCCAAAGAAATTTGGTACAATTTGTACCATGGCATCTGCCGATTTACTCCATTTAACGCATTGAACTAAAGGTAAGACGAAATATGGAACAAGTGACTTGCTGCGCCCATATGTTCATATTGTGACCAAGCTCCTTGATTACGCAGAATAAGTCCTGGTTTTAACAAACTGTACGAGAGATTCAATAAAAATGTTCAATATTCCCTGGGTTTCTTTTTGATATCGATTTGAAAGCAACCCCTTAGGTGACGGTCTAATGGCTCTCTCAATAATAATATGAATAATGGTTCATTTGCCTTGGGGACAGTAATACATAACGAATTCAAATACCTACGTTTTAAAACAGCAAATTCAAAAAAATGATACCGTTCTGAAAGTGTCAAATCTCTACTACCCCCGCACAAAAAAGATCAGCATTTACTATGTAATTTTCAAGCCTTCAAAATAATGAAGCGATCATGAGTAGATTGAGGCTTGGATTTTGAAAACAAATATTATCAGACTTGTGTGGCAGATTAATTAAACTTTATTACTTCAACAATGCACATAATTGCTGCAAAGCTACCTACTCTTACTTTTTATAAGAATAAAATCCCTCTCCACTTTTGACACCTAGTTTTCCCTCTGCAACAAGCTTCTCGAGCAATTTTGAAGGTTCGAACAGGGGATTATCTGGATATTTTGCATGCCATCCTTGCATAATATTATTGGTGGTATCCAACCCAACATAATCGTTCAGCTCGAAAGGCCCCATAGGGTATCCAGCGCCCAGCTTCATTGCTATATCGATATCCCTTGCGCTGGCGTCGCCACGCTCCAGTAAACGAATCGCTTCTGCCATATATGGAACCAGTAGTCGGTTGACCACAAATCCGGGCGTGTCTTTGCACGTGATGCAAGTTTTTCCCATGCGCTTTCCAAACTCCATAAGCTGCTGATACGTTTCTTCGGAGGTTTTATCGGTACGAATGACTTCAAGTAATTTCATCATTGGCACCGGATTGAAGAAATGCAATCCTCCAAAACGATCCTCGCGCTTTGTAACGGATCCGATCTCGCCGATTGAAAGCGATGATGTATTACTAGCAAATATCGTTCCTGCTGGAGCAACAGCATCAATTTTCCCAAAGAGCTCGTGCTTGATTGGCATTTTTTCGACGATGGCTTCAATCACAAGATCACTGCGAGCTACCGATTCCTCCAATTTTGATGATCCCTTTAATTTGTCAAGCGTTCCTTGAATGTATTCCTGTCCCTTCGCAGAATCATCTTTGAACTGCTTTTTCGCAACACGTTCCAGGCTTTTCTTGATTCCACCAATCGCCTTGTCCACTAGTTGGTCGTTCACCTCCACCAAAGTTACATTGTGGCCAGTTGCTGCTGCCACCTATAAGAGGAGCCCATTGCAATCAGAAGTGTTCTCATTTGATAGCCTCCTATTAGCCGGTATGCAACGTCATGCATGATAACGATAATACATAATCATAAACAATGACCTTTGGACCGGTGAAGCTGCGCAGTGTAGCGACCTTCGACGTTACAAAAATAATCATGAAATCTCTTACCTGAGCAATACCGGAACCCATCAGACCACCTCCAATTACGACTACATTATTTATCTTGGCTGCAGTGGCCATCTTTCGAGTGAAAACACGTAGCACCGACATGATGGAAGATTTCTTGAAATTTTTTTGGGACAAAATTCTATTATCTCGATGCAAAATATAAAGTTGACAGTAACCAAAACAATTAACGGAAAAAATTACCTAAACTATCGATTTGAATTGCACAATTAAAAATAATTGATAATAATTAAGAGTTATAATGAAAATGCGTCCACCGGCGGTGAGCTATATATACAACACTAAACTTTGACAAAGCCAGGGTTGTAACGTTAATCGCGATATGCTCGTGTGGTGGTTTCGGCGGTAGTGATAGGAAAGCTTCGAGAAAAAAAGCTTTGCAGATGCATATGTGTGTGCACTGGAGCTTTGTTTTGTCTGTTCGATGCTGAACCGATTGTAAATATCAATGATTGATTTTAGATATCTCAGATTATACGTTTTCTGATAAAAATGCCATATTAGCTTATTGTAACGTGACCAACGTATCAATCGCAGTCGCTTTCAAATTACAATTATGTGTCAACTTACATGAAAGCCATCGTTGAGTGTTGATCTAAAAATCCAAGATTGACACGGTGCACTGCGTTATTTCTTTACTATGTTAAACGTGACTACAAAAAAACGCGAGCACTTACTCAAAATATCAAAAAATCAATCCGGCCTAGTAAAAACTACACATTAAACAAAAATGCTTTACTGATATCACGGATATCACTATATCTGAATTTGACAGCAATCACAAAACAACAACAAAAATAATCACAACAGACATGCAATATTTCAGAAGCGCAGCGTTGCCTCAGAACAGGAAATGGTATGGTGTACACTGTGCGCATGAGTTTAATCGATAATCAGGCCAGAATACACTCGTGATAAACGAATGCACGGACAACTACAAGTATTTAACAATGGGTAAAAAATATCTTAGGTTCTACTCAGAAAGCCCCGTAAAGCAGCCATCTTTGAGATCGAAAAAAGCAGCTTTATTGCACATCGTCGGTAGAATTTGTATGAAAATGAATCAATTGGGCAATCCATGAGACGTTTCTGATCAGCTGATTATTTCTTGTTTACTTATTCTGACGTTACTCCGAGGGGTGCGACGTCCGACAATATCGTTAATTCGACCAACATCAAACGAATCGAACTAACGAAAGTTGTTTGTCGGACGAGTTTTTCTGTTCGCAGGAGTAGACTTGTTGACAGAACCCACCGCTGAATTGTGAAACAAACGTCTAATGGATTGCCTAATAGCATTCTAGCCATGCCCCGAATATATTGATAAGTTTTCTTGAAGATTGTGTAAAAAGTGCTTTTTCGTTTTCAAAGATGGCCGCTTTTTAGGCTTTCTCAGTTGAACCTCAAGTACGCATACTGAGATCTCGTTTTTTTTACATTACCGGTTGCCAAACTCTCCCTTTGGGTGTGTTCCGGAGTGCTTCAGTTATAGATTTATAATTTTGACAGATAATATAAAACCGAATACAAATTATTTGTATTTGATAAAACTGACTATTTTAAAACTAGAACTTGCTGTCTCCAGCAGAAGTTTAGACATGTGTTCTAATTAGTTCAAAATTCAGGTCTCTTCGTGCTTTCAGCATTATTTTTACCCAGTCTAAGTGCGAGAGGCAAGCACTAAATCTTCAATACCACGTAGTGCCAAAAGTCTTACATAATTAGTTACTTTATGTACCATTAAGTACCATAAAGTGCATTAAGTGATGCAAAGATTTAAAAAAGTACGCGTCAAATCACCTAGTGCTTGCCCTCCGTCTACGTGACTGTGCTAAATACTCTCTTTGTAGTCAACCCTTAAAGGCGCAAATCAATTTTTTCAAATTTTGTGAAGCTTGCTTCTAGCTTCAATACGTTATTTGACAATTTTGACGTGATTTTCGCAATGTTGTTTCAAAACAATATTGCGCTTTTAAGAATTAAAACAATTTTAAACAGTGGCAGATCACTTGTTATGCATTTTTTTCAAATCAGCGAAAAAATGCATTTTTTCATTAAATTAGATATTAAGAATGTATTTTGCGTTGCGTGTAAGACGTTAAATCACTGCAAAAAACTAGCTCTACATCAGACCAACCTAAGACGATTGTTAAACAGACTTTTCTACAAGGAAGTATAAAGTCAATGCAAAAATTTAAATGAAATGCATTTTTTGTTCAATTTGATACCAATTGGTAATTGTCTAGTTTAGAAATTTAGTGATAGAGCTCCAATTTTAATGCGGATTTGTGCCAAAACGGTGTATTTTAACCTAAATAGACCGAATCTGCCACATTAGTCAACCGAACACTTACTAATGTGGCTACGCCATATCGCTTTCTGGTGCACTGTCCGACTTTGCTGCCGCTCAGTCGGCTTTTAACTACCTGTAGCCCCTATGTTTGAGTAAACCGGGCAAACGAGACGAATCACAGGTTCGCTTGCAATTCCAACTACGGATTCATCAATGCCTCGTCCAATGGAGCCTAAGCGGCTTTGCTTCGCTTCGGATCCTTGGCCTCGGATATGCGGCCAAGCCGCATCACACTAGCTCCCAGTATAACTTCACTTGTTAAAGCACTGTCACTGTTATAAGTATTATTAAGCACAACTTATTTTTTCAGTTTACCAAACTTTGGTTAATAATTTTATATTTCCGCTCTCGGATTCGGTTTATTTAGGTTGAAATACACCGTTTTGGCAACAATCCGCATTAAAATTGGACCTCATCACTAAAGTCTCTAAACTAGACAATTACCTACCAATTTGTTATAGCACTTAGAGTGATCTGCCCCTAGATTCTAAACGTGTTTTAAATTAAACAACACATAGGACAGCAACGTACAACAATTTTAAATCTTGAAACAAAACATCGAAATCGCTCTGTTGGGGATGTGATTAGTTCAGTTCTAGTTCTACTTTGAAAGCTCTATATAAAATAAAACCAGAGACTAATCGAGACTCCCAACTCCCGAAGAAATCCCTGAAAACTTATGGTTCACAGTGTAATAGAATGAGTTAATTTGGTCCCTCGATATGTCACTTCACTCACCTCACTAAGTCCTTGGCACAACAAGCTTTTAATAATTTTAATCTAGTGTTCGATGGTATTTAGAGTTATTGTTTATTACTGACGCAACGAATTCCTGAGAGTAGCAGTTAAAGTACTGAAAAATCTCCGTTGTTTTCGAACGAACCGAAGTCGAAGTCAACCGTATGACGAACTTATCCTATTTTGCGTCTTGATTCTCATTCCTCTGTTTTCAAAGGAATACGACGACGTTTTATCAAGCGGATTAATTAAGTAATCAAGAATTTTCGTCTTCATTTTTTCCATAAAGTGGTAGTTTTGTTATATTTGAAGTGTCGCGAATTCGTCTCTGGTGGGGTAGCAGTAATTCCATTTAGAATCGTTAGCGTGTTGGTCATCGTTATCACTGCAGACATTTGTGGAGCCTGTGGTTTTGAGGAACCACCCAGTAAGACAAAGAAGACAATCAAACAAGCGAAAAAGGTTGAAGCAGAAATTGGATGGCACTGCTGTGATTCGTGCCTAAAGTGTTTTCATACACACTGAATTTGAATTACTGGGTACAGTAAAATTTTACTGGAGTTTTGAACAACTCGTTCTGTAACCAATTCATTAAAGCAATTTGAATACCGAACTCTCCGCAAACCGTTCTATCCAACATATATACATCTTTAAAGGCAATCTGTCATCGTTAAAAAGGGCTGATTGTATTTTGAGTCTCAATAATGTTCTTAAGTTCTGGTCTAGTATATTGTTGAATAAACGAAATATACAATGATGGAGAATCTATTGTCATCATGAATTTGATATTGGGAAATGTAAATATATTTCTTTGGTTGGTTTACCCATTTTAATACAAAAACAATATTGTGGGTTCTGCACCAGTCTATTTAGAACAGTCCGGATATAGTGGAAAATGCTTCACCGGTCATAAAGGTGTCAGGCCTAGCAAAAGTTACTTTTAGAGGAATTTGTCCTTATAGATTTCTCTATAATATGGTCCAAATATGATGAAGAGCTGTGTCAAAAGAGATTATAACTACTAGAGGTCGCATGTCGCTGTTAACACTGATAATTTATCATCTCGCTCTTACATATGCTAGACACATATTGTCCCGGGTCAGTCCATGAATACATTGAGACAGTAGCGCTTTGCTCCCTCTAGTAGTTATAATCTCTTTTGCTGTCATCTGGCCAAATCCGTAAGTGGCTTTCGAGTGAAAGATTTAATTGTCAGTTTGAAAGCTTTTTGTTCTGCTTCCGGCACAGCTTAATTGCGGAAGTTTTGGCCACCGATTACAAGTTTCAGTATGAATAGTGTCGTCCTTAGTGCGGGGTCCCTGGCCATCGCTAAGAGCGCCCATGCATAAAATCGATACTGCATTCACCGTGTAAAATTTTTCACTAATTAAGAAACACCGCTTCGTCGGCTAAAATGAAGTTCAAAATTAATATTCTTCTGTATTTGATCCTGACAATATGTGAAGCATTTGGTGCAGAAAATATTTACTTGCCTGACCTCTTTATTATTGTTTAATGTTACTATAGTCACGCGAAGGCATACTATGATAACGTAAGGGAATGAGTGCTGAGTACCGATCCTTCTTTGACATTTCGGGGGACCGTGCTAGTACTACTTGAACCATGGGAAATCCTTGAGTCCTCTGTCTCAATTAGTCTCTGATAAAACGCTGCTGAACATGCTCTTAGTCAATAGCTCCTATATTAGTTAGGTGGAGAGCCTGAGCGCAGCCATTCGAATATGGCGTAACATACGTATCTTATTTTATCATATGTTATACGGGGCGAATTTGTATTAATTGATGAATCTGCCAACTAAAAAGCGGTCCAGTCTTGGGTCCAGTTAAAAAGTGAGCAACCAGCGAATCACGAATGTCCACATATACAGCCCACAGTTTTCGGTGGTAGTTTGATTATTCGCATTTTGAAAGTGCGGAGTCCAGGTTGGAGCTAGTTTACAGTTCGAAAATAGGTCACGGAATTTCGTACGGGATTTGTGAAACAAAACTAATAAAACTTTAAAATTCACTATATATTCTTCAAAATGGTTAAAGATATTTTTGTAAACAAATTTGTTTCACTTTGCAGAGTTGTATTTCATTAAAGTGCATTAAGTTAATCCACATCTTTACCAAAGATAAACTCAAGATTACTAGGTTCTATACAAATGATTGCAAAACTATGGTTCAGCAACCGTGAACCAATGAACCGACTAAAAATGTGCTTTTGCTGCCCCCTCGTCGATTGGCGTCGAGTTTGTACCCATGAATGAGTACAAACCTTGTACGTCAACTTGTTGGTATGGGTAATGGGTATGTTTTACCCATTATTTTTCGCAGAACTGTTACAACAAAATGCGTAAAAAATACCCAGTCATGAAAATCGCGCCATTATGAAAAATATTTTTTTTGTTTATTTGTGGCTTTAACCTTTTCAGGTCATTCGCCAGATTATGAAAAATACTGTCAATAGAATTATTTCCGAATTTTAAAAAAAATCATAAAATAGCATTCATTTCACATTATTGTCTCCTTATAAAAGTATAGGAATCTAGATAGAGATCCTATTCTAAAACTACTTAACAAAATAAAACCGTCAACTGGATATATTTTTGATGGCTGGATCTTTTGGCTACTCTAAAAATGCCGAACTGGTGCATATTTACAACATCCTCAGTAGTCTTTAAACAGCCTTTGTTTTATGAACATTGCCGAAATGTTCCGTTTCCGCCACGGACTCAGATGCAGGCCGATAATTTGCAGGTTCCGCTACGATCCTTAGTTTGCAGGTTAACTCGCTTGAAATATTTCTTAAAGATTTCTCACCCATTATTAAGATCAATATACCCATTACCATTACCCAATACCTCATCGAGTAGTTGTGAAATGGATAAAAAGTACTCATTGTTAGAAACAAAAAAATACCCATTTTTTGACAGCTCGAATAACTTCCGAAAATGAGCAATTTGAATACATAAAATGGGTTTTTACCTTGCATGGGAAATCCCAGACAACTCTATCTTGAGTTTATCTTTGTTTTTATCCTTTGTACACTAAAAAAATGCAAACGTTATGCCTATTGATTTGACACATACATTTTTGCAATTAGCGGAGGCAAATAGACACTATTTGCTGGCACACAAACCTAATGTGTGTATTTGCAAGAAATATTAATCTTACATATTTCATAAGTATAAGACACATAAAACCCGATTCTATAACAATACGTGTGCATACTAGGGCGTGACATTCTTTTATAAAAATATTTCACCTGGTTGTATATCATATATACCCTCTTATACTTATTTATAATTGTCTATAAAAGTTATAACTGTATTCGAATTGTAGAATGTTCGAAAAAAAAATCGAACAGCCGTTACCATAGTAGTCCTAGTTGTGATTATAAACAATGAAAAATAATAACGCATCAACGAGGAATGGTATGTACCCAAATATTTAAACAATTCTTTTTAGCCGATAATTCATTCGTCCCTCGTTGTTTATAGAACCCGGTTTGACCGCAACCTAGAGCTGTTCAAACTTATGAATGATTAATTTGCACTATTGAATACCGTGGTCCCGGTAATACAAATGTCTTCGTCCAACCGCAAAATGTTCCAATTAGAAATAGAAATACTCGTCAACATTAATTGAAACAGTGGTAAGGAAATGCTCCCCATAGTTCCAAGGAACAATATGAGCTACCTCTCAATGGTCATATGCCATTATTATTTTCTTTCTTATGTTTTGCAGGATTCTCAATTATCTATACACTACGGAACATTTGTGGATTGAAGGTAAGTTGAATTGCTCGCATCCTTGTATTTGAGCAAGATTTTGTTTCCGAAGGTTTCGGCGGATACACTCTACTCGAAGTTCTTATGCCCGACATGTCATATCCAGCTGAGGGATGCTTATAACCTGTAACTAATGGCTCAACGGTGCGAAGCAAAATTTGTCTTTAATATCAAAATCGGAACCATACATTATGGACGACGATGTTGACATGAACCTGGGTGACGGCGGAGGTGTGGCCCCAACGATCTCGCATCAAACGAATGACTAGTTCACCAATACGGATTTTGAAACTGAGCAAGAAACTTTACTTTTATTTTATTTAAATGACCAGGTGCAACGCTATAGCTTGTTGCAGATGTGATAAAGCTTTCTAAAACCTGAAAAGTCTGAGCAAGCATTCAGACGACCAGAATCGCACTAATAACAGTCTTAGTAGCATAAAGTGAGTTTCAGTGTAAATGGTCGGTGTTAAGTCAGACCGGTCTAAGTCGCAAAACATTAAAAAATGAGATAATGATAGCACTGGACAAAGAATTTCTTTAGCTATATTCCACTTTTACCAGATTTGAAATACGTAACAATAAGCAAGAATTATGGCAAAAATTAATTTCCGATTATAACGTAAAGGATGCTGCGATTCAAACTTTAAACTCGATTTTCTCGAAATCAATACATTGTTACTTAGTCCGGTCTGATTTAACACCGACCAAATGTAACTTTTCACGAATTTTATATTTCACTAACATTAGGCGAAACAGAAAGGTAATCAAGTAAAGCCTCCGCGAAAAATTGGAAATGTTTTGTATACTGCAGACGGTTTAAATGTCTGAAAATCCAACGATTTAACGAATATGCTTTCTTTAGAATTATCCTAAGCGGTATGAATTCAAAAGGAATTGAAATAAGTGAATCCAATCCGGTTAAAAGTTTCGATGTTAACGGTTTGGGCTGTTTTATTTTGCTTCGATGGTTGCTGTGGTTGTTTTTCGGTCTATGAAACCATTTTCTAATTAAAGGCACATCATCAGATTTGTAAATCAAATAGAATGTAAAAAAAAATGTAAATGTAGCCCTTCACTATTATTTAACTTCACTATAATAGTTGAATGGGGAGGTTATTACCGATATTTCCGCTCAGCTCTCACAGTTCGAAGTTAATAAGCATAATATTATGGTCATGGCAGCTAACCTGGAGACGCTTCGACTGTAGCAAATGTTAGGTAAGTTAGACTTACTCAGTAATATTAACTACAAATGACCAAAATCATGTTGCGGTTGGCCTCAGCGGATTGATTCGGCTCAAGAGCTGAAAGAATAGGTTTGTTCCATCGTTCCTGTATTATCTTCCTCTCTTTTTTCTTCTGGTAGCAAACCGGAGTGAAAAGGAGCAAGAATTTTTTGCTCCGGAGCAACAGGGAGTAACTTCCGTGTACTGGAACAAACCTCATACTCATCAGAGATCAACACCAAGAAACCAAAGATCTATCAATATCATTACGGTGGTGAACCAGTGGAACGACCTTTCCAATGCAAGATATATCAGAAAATGTTCAACGCCGGAAATGAAGTTCGTTATTATCGGTAGCAGTCATACAACCTAAACCGACATGCAACATACGGGCATTCATCGTTTAATAAATTTAATAAGTTATGAATAAATAAAACACTCTTTTAAACACTATTCAATCATAGAGGTCTATGTACACTATACACACAAACGATGTCGTTGAACCGGAGATTATTTTAGATTGTAGGTAGACCAGGCCTAGGATCATGCACATTATATTTTCATATTCATTTCAAATTTATACTGATGTCCACTGTAACCGGAATGTCTTCATTTTGCAAATTCTGGTACAGGTTGCAACACACCGCAACAAACTTATCAGTACTGCAGCTGTAAATGATATCATCTGGAACATACTCATCGTGTAAATCCAACAGGAATATTTTGTCGATCGAAACTGACTGCAACCACTCAGTAAATTTCAATTGGAAATGAGCCGGAATTCTTGCTGGTTCTTGTTAGTATTCCGGCTTCAGTTACACGACCGTTTCTAGTTAAAATCGGTTGTCACTGGAGCTGGAATACGAACCATAACCAGCCAGAATTCCAGTTCATTTTCCGGCAAAAGTGTACTGGGGAAGTTCTCACCTTCCAATTTCATTTCCGTGACTCTCGAGATGCTCGTTCAACGTTCCTGAAGAGTGAAATTCATAAGTGGTTTGAAGATAAGCACTAATTTTAGCCCGCGTCTACCTGATTCTCCATAAGTAATTCTTCTGTGGTGTGAGTATAATCAGGGTGATTCTGGATTCCAGATTTGTGGCACAGATACAAATGTTTCCAATGCTTTTACCAAGAGGGTGAATGTTTTGACGTTTCTTTGAAAAATGAGTGAAGCCAACATAAGCTGGCTTCCTGGCTCGGATAGTTGCCAAAAATGACAGCTAACGCGCTTTAAGCAACGTTCACATTGCTACGAGCCAATATTGTTAACACGACCTGAAACTTGTCGAACACAAATAAACTTCATTTTGATGTGCTTAACTAGAACTCAGGTGATAAAAGCGTTCGGACTTTATGGAGAATAAGCAATGCAAGAAAAGTCGTGCTTTTTCATGTATCGTTATTATTTACTTATTTTGATTCCCACTTTCAAACAGTGTTGTACAGTTCATGTGAATAGACCTTAAAATTTGAAACCTAGCTAGCGCTACTGCCATTTGGTGGCAGCTTCAGGCAACAAACAGTTTTCACGGGGCTGGCTTTTACGCAGCAGAAATGTAGATTTAGAATTTTATGTAACGGTTGTCAACAATAACAAATGAAAATTTAAAATTCCCAGCACACTGAGAATAAGTTCGAAAGCAAGTTCGAAAATGCTTCAATATATTTACGCTTATAAAGTGTATAAAATTATAATGTTGCTTATAATTCTACAAAAACATTATAACTATATAATATTTTATAAATTATTAGGAGTGTCACGCCCCTTGTGTGCATATGTAGTTTATACAGTTGACACATAGAAGCTATGTGTGCGCGTGGTAACATTAGCATTTCTTCTTCATATGGATTTTAAGTGGTTCGAAGCAAATAGAATTACCGTTTGGATTTTTTCAATGTAGGATCGATTTCAGATGTGCATGCGTTGAAATTATTCCAATTTCATGAGACCCCTCGTCAAACGGGACACAAAAATCGATCAATCAGCTGTCAAACCGATTTTTCTTAATAGTGTACACCCATCTTTACCTTTCTCTACTTCCGTGATTCTTTTAGCAATCTGTCACCAAAATGGTAAGTCTTGCCAAAACTAATTTTTTCACTATTTTCTATGTAGAAAACCTTTCTGAAATATGTTAGATTGCTGCAAAAGCACTTCAGTAATACGTTAAAGTAAAATTTTTCCCATGGAACGTATACCGTCGAAGAATTTGCAAATTCGAAACTGCCGCTAACACGGATTCTACCGTACACGCGTTTAAACATGGCGATCTGATGTAAATAAAGTAAACTAGGAATGATTACTATATTTACGATTTTTCAGACCAAAAAAAGGCGTAACGGAGGACGTTGCAAGCACAACCGCGGTCATGTTAAGGCTGTCCGATGCACGAACTGCGCCCGTTGCGTTCCGAAGGACAAGGCAATCAAGAAGTTTGTGATTCGAAACATTGTCGAGGCTGCCGCTGTTCGGGATATTTCGGATGCTTCCGTGTACACTGGTAAGTACAGTTTGCTTCTAAGTTACATTAAATTTTAAAGATGTATTGGATGTGGGTGTTGTTCCGTTAAACGTGCAGCAGTTGAATGCACAAGATAGCTTAGAACATTCAGAGGATTCAGGTCGCTGCAAATATTTCCCGGAAGATCGTATAGTTTTCATTTGATATGTCAATTAGTTTGATATTCATTGCTTCGGGTACACCCATGTTAATGTAATAAGTAAAACAATATCCTGGAATGTGAACCGTTCACGTATCTCGCAACGATGTTTTGTACGAACGTTTGTATGAAAAAGTTTCGAGCTGGTTATGTGGCCCCAGTAAACGTAAGGAGACAATTACACTGTATCCTCTAGAGGTAATAATCTAAGCAAACGGAATCAAAGAATACCTAATTCAATAAATCTATATGATGAAAAAACATCCTCTGATTATATGACATGATATATAATATAATATTTGCTATCTGACGTTCGAAAAAAATAATTTTTTGTTTCGCAGTAAAACTTTTTGTAATTCAACGCTATTTTTTTTATCTTTCTAGCATATGTGTTGCCCAAACTATACGCTAAGCTGCACTACTGCGTGTCGTGCGCAATCCATTCGAAGGTTGTGCGCAACAGATCGAAAGAAGCCCGTCGAATCCGTACGCCACCGCAGCGAGCTTTCCCGAAGGATATGAATCGGCAGTCGAATGCTCAACGCAAGTAAAATGGTCGTTGGCAGAGACCGTAGCTTCAATCGCTTTCGTGGGTGATAGTCGTTGATCTTCGACCGGCTAATGTCTACAGAAGCAGATGTAATGCGGTGAAACATTAATTTGTATTTTGTTTGGTAAGATTACCTACAACTGGGAAAGTAATTCGAAAATAGATTCAAATCTATACCAAATTTTGACAGTATGTCTGAGTACAATTTGTCTTGATGACAAACACGATGGGGCTTTCATCTGAAGATTCTAATTAGTAATACTACTATAATAGTAGATGTTCGTTTTGCTTTCTTCCTCCGCTAATTTTGCCGTTTTTCCAATTTTTTGAAGCTTTCATATTGTTTTCATACGTCTTATCTGCTTTTATTTTATTGGCTAAACTGAAGAAAACACTCTTTCGGGATACGTTAAGGTTGCACAGAGAATGCGCAAAATTAGCAAACGAAAAAAGCAGTTTTTTTCCACACCGTATGTCAGATCTTCATAAAAATCAATCAGTAGTACTGTAACAACATTCTACATACGCTGATGGACTAGCACTTAAGAGAAAGTTAATTATTCAGGACTTATTTTTATAAAAGGTCTTGGATTAGAAATTTTTACGGTCTATACGCTACGAAAAAAGAACTCAACGACGACGTTAAAACTACCTAATAGTACACGGATACGAAAAACTACCAAAAGTTAAGCTCTTTTGACTCAATCTCGGGGTATCGTGAAATAAGGTAAAATTAGATAAACCGTGTTGAAGGTAGTTTCCCTTCAACCACGGCAAAAACCACAACTCATTGACAGGTTTTTTATACTCAACCTTGAGTTAAATATGCCTAAATTTAAGTTGAATCTACCTAATTTTGAGTATACCTCAAACAACTCAAAAGTACCTTATTCCATGGAAGGCCTAGACTGAGTCGAATCTCTCTCTTTGTTTTTGACAACACTAATAAGTGCGAAAGCGACGCAAGACTCAAAGCTACCTAAATTTAGGGCATGTTTAGGTTTTTCCACATCGGGTTTTTCAGTTACAGATGCATAATTTTGACAGTTCTATAATATAAAACTGAAAATTTTAAAACTAGAACTTTCTGGGGGCTAACCGGTTTGGCATAAAGTCATTTTGACATAAAGTCGTTTGGCATAAAGTCGTTTGGCATAATGCCCGTTTGGCATAAGAAAAAAATGATAGTAGGCCATTTGGTATAATCAAAGGTATAATGGTCGTTTGGCACAGAATGTACAGGATATTATATACTATTGAGGTTGTTTGGCATAATGGTATTTTGGCATAAAAGTCGTTTGGCATAACGGCCGTTTCGCATAAGAGCCATGTGGCATTAAGTATGAAAATACCCGTTCAAATGTTTATGGCGTTTTGATTCACTGAAATAAGTACGATACCAAGAACTGCTCATGTTTAAAAGAAGGAATCAACTTCAGTGAGACGAAGAATATTTCTGTGTCAGATTGATTACATAGAAAACTAAAGTAAGTATGGAATTTGGGCATTGAGAATATTTGCATTTAGAACTATGTTGGTCATCTTGCATGAAAGTTAAAAAAAATTGTGAAATGTCATGCAACAAAAAATCTGAAATTGTAATCTGCAATTGATAGGCTAGTTTAAAACTATTAACTATTAAAACTAGATCTCATTTCAAATCAATCAGAGGGAACGAGCGAAGAAAAACCATTGTGTTAATCATGCCATTTACGAATATTTGGATTGCCACAATTTTTTTAACCTAACTACTATTTATACAATATGAAATCTAATTCGGGATATATAGTATCTTGCTTTCCAAATGTTTGTTCTTTTGACGTTCACTTTTGTTTGCTGTCCAAATTCAAAAGAAGGAAAAATCTCGACTAGTTCATATTAACAAGAAGAAAAAAGCTCAAAGCAATAAAATTAAAAGTTAATTGCTTTATTTACTACACATATAAAAGAAGGTAAAATCTTGACAATGTTCAGACTAATGTAAACTCTTAGAAATTCATAATTGCATTTAAAATGAATAAAATTTAAACAAATTTTCATGTTCAATAGAAAGTGGAAAGCTCAAAACGCAGTTGGCTGCATAGCAGGTCTTCTAGAACAAGTTCAGTGTTGACTGTAGTTTTATTGTATTTCCGGAAAATTCAGGCAATTTGTGTACAGTCGTCCAACTAACGAATTTGATTCGCTAGTTGGACCGAAAATGCATCTGGTCACACCCTTAATTATTGTCAGTTTGATTGGCAAAGTGAATTTGATATGAGATTTTGACATTCAGATCCAACGAGCGGAGGTCCAACTAAAAAGCGGTCCAGTTAAAAATTGACCAACCAGTGAATCACTACTGTAGTCCATATCGTACAATGGTAATTCGGGAAACTGCATACCAGAAAATTACCGATTTTGTATCCTATTATTTCGGTTACATGTTAATCAAATAGATCTGAGAAATTAGGTTTAATGTCTATTATGCCAAATGGCCATTATGCTAAATGGGTATTATGCGAAATGGTCATTATACCAAATGGCAATCTATCTTCAATTTTGTTTTAATCGATTATGCTAAATGACCTTTATCCCAAATGGCTTTATGCCAAATGACCACTTGAATCGTGCTATGGTTATGCCAAGTGGCATTATGCCAAATGACTATGCCAAATGGGCTTCCCCCAACTTGCTGTCCCCAGCAGCAGTTTTAGCGGGTGTTCTATTCAGTTTAAAATTTATGTCTCGCCATGCCTTCAGCGTTACTGCATTCAAATTTATTTTTCCCCAGTCTATCGGGTCTTAGAGTCTGTGCTGAGTACTCTTCAAGTATTTAAAAAACAGTTCTAAACGTGTTATATAGAACGGCATCGTATAACAGTTTTAAATTTTAAAACAAAACTGTTCGAAATTATAAAACAAAACGCTCTGCTGGGGAAGTGAATGTTTCAGTTCCAGTTATACTCTGAAACTCCTATACAAAAAAAGGCTCCTGAACATGCCCTAATGTGGTTTTACTTATTTCTTGAGCGTTTTTTCAAAAAGACATCTGCAATGAGGTACTCTCTTTGTTTACTTTCTCTTTCGATTTGTACGGCGTCACAATGGCATTTTTCACTTATTTTGCAGTACAGATCGAAAGACGGTGGCTTTGACTAGCATATTATGCAAAGAGTTGAGGGATAAATGTTAAAGCGACCGAATTATTAACAGAAGAGAAAGTAAACAAAGAGAGTCACTCATTGTAGATATGACGTTTTGAATAAAAGGTCTAGATTTTTGACTTCCTGCATGGAAGGTCTCGGTTGGGATGAAAACACGTAATATTCAGTACTTTTCTGGTTGCGTCATTGGTGATGACCCCTTATTGGGGTTATCGCGAGTTTCATCGATTTAGCTCTTCGCTCTCGCCACGACTGACAAGTGACAGCTCTCACAAGTTTCTCTGCAGTTATGGCAGACATCTTGGATCTGTGCGAGCACACACTCTCCCTGTCACATTCGCTGCAGCAACACACTTCGAGACGAACGATAATTTCAACGAGACCTTCCTTCATTTTTGGACCGAATGTCATAAGGGTAAGTGGGTATGATGGCGCTGAGCCAGCTCGTATGAGCGAGATGGGAGAGGGTTTGCGTAATCACCTCCATGTTAGATAATTGCATTCTTTTACTGAAAATTTCTAATTATTGGTGTTGTTTTCCAGGCTGACGATCCAAAAGAGGCACTAGCGTGAACACGAGAAGCGAAAAAGATGTTTTCATCGATGAAAACGCTGATGGGCGTTGCTGCCCGGGCCGAACAGGTCCTAGTCCGTGGATATGCGGCGAAGGCTGCTGCAAAGGCAGCCGCCGGTGCCCAAGGTAAGGTGGTGGCCGTTATCGGTGCCGTCGTTGACGTCCAGTTTGACGACAACCTACCACCGATCCTGAATGCTCTGGAAGTTCAGGGACGTACCGCTCGGCTTGTGCTGGAAGTTGCGCAACATCTTGGAGAGAACACCGTCCGTACCATTGCTATGGACGGTACTGAAGGTCTGGTACGTGGCCAACGGGTATTGGATACCGGCTCTCCGATCAGGATCCCAGTCGGAGCGGAAACCCTAGGTCGTATTATCAACGTCATCGGTGAACCCATCGATGAACGCGGTCCCATCGATACCAACCTATCGGCTCCGATTCACGCCGAGGCTCCGGAGTTCATCGAGATGAGCGTCGAGCAGGAGATTTTGGTCACCGGAATCAAGGTCGTCGATCTGCTGGCCCCTTATGCCAAGGGTGGAAAGATCGGTCTGTTCGGTGGTGCCGGTGTCGGCAAAACTGTACTGATTATGGAGCTGATTAACAACGTAGCCAAGGCTCACGGTGGTTACTCTGTGTTTGCTGGTGTCGGCGAGCGAACCCGCGAGGGTAACGATCTGTACAACGAGATGATTGAGGGTGGTGTCATCTCGCTGAAGGATAAGACTTCCAAGGTAAGTAGCAGTCTGGAGTTATAAAAGCGTTAGTCAGGAATGTACGTATGTAGGGCAATTGATTTAATGGTCTTATTATGCCATTTCAGCAAAATAGTTCCATTTCTTTAGGAATTTTTGTTGAGGCTCGGAACGGAACGGAAATTAAGAGTTTTTAGAACTCTTGTATCATAGGTTCGATTATTTCCAATCATGAGAATCATTGATTGGAGGCGATTATAACACCCTAGATAACGTCAAAGAACTAACATTTGAAATTATATTAAGCTCATATGGCAGAAATGTGTGTATATCGTGGATTCAATTCAAGCACATTATTTCCGGATGTTTTGAAAAATATATTTATAGGGCGAACATCTTTAGAACACTTAATAATTTCCACTTGAAAGGGTCTAAGAACTACTACGAATGTTCGTTTGTCTAGAACTTCTAGTTACGATACTATTCAGCCGCATTTTTTTTTTGATTTTACACATAGTTCATGAAATTGCAAAATGGTTTCAAAAATAATAATTGGTTCAGATCGAGAGGAATTCGTCACATCGATGTCGAGTGTTGTATTAATGCACATGATCATAACTTTTTTTTTCTTTTTCTGTCAAAGGTCGCTCTGGTCTACGGACAAATGAACGAACCCCCAGGTGCTCGTGCTCGTGTCGCTTTGACTGGACTGACCGTTGCTGAATATTTCCGCGATCAAGAAGGACAGGATGTGCTACTTTTCATTGACAACATTTTCCGTTTCACTCAAGCTGGTTCGGAGGTGTCTGCCCTGCTGGGTCGTATCCCTTCTGCCGTCGGTTACCAACCAACTCTGGCCACTGATATGGGTAGCATGCAGGAGCGTATTACAACCACCAAGAAAGGATCCATCACTTCGGTTCAGGCCATCTACGTACCGGCTGACGATTTAACTGATCCTGCTCCGGCCACCACATTCGCTCATTTGGACGCCACGACTGTCTTGTCGCGTGCTATTGCTGAACTGGGAATCTACCCCGCTGTGGATCCTCTCGATTCCACATCGCGTATCATGGACCCGAATATCATTGGAGCTGAGCATTACAATATTGCTCGTGGCGTGCAGAAGATCTTGCAAGATTACAAGTCGCTCCAAGATATTATTGCTATTTTGGGTATGGATGAGTTGTCTGAAGAGGACAAGTTGACTGTTGCCCGTGCCCGCAAGATCCAACGTTTCCTCTCGCAACCCTTCCAGGTTGCGGAAGTTTTCACCGGTCATGCCGGCAAGCTGGTTCCACTGGAGGAAACCATTAAGGGATTCACCAAGATTCTCAATGGTGAGTTGGATCACTTGCCAGAAGTAGCTTTCTACATGGTTGGTCCAATTGAGGAAGTTGTTGAGAAAGCCGAACGTTTGGCCAAGGAAGCCGCCTAAGGTGGAACGCCTATGTAGGAAAACAGATCAGCAGCAAACAGTAATTAGTCTACAGTAGATCGAAATGAGGGATTTGTTGTTTTGAATGGGGTTTGGAAGGGGACTCCGGAGTCCTCCCACTTTGTTCGGAGTTTTCTTCCATCTTCATTCGATGTAGTATGTAGGGGGGACATCAAGAGAAAAGTACCCGATGCTAAAATGCATTGCTTTCATGTAATCGTCTGTCGAGTTTACGAAAGAAGGGGAACGTTGTAGCAAGTGAAAATGAGGTTCAAAATATAGACTTATGATATTGGTCGGGATAAAAGTGCATTTGGTTTGTGAGATCGAACGAAAGAAAATCCACTATAGATGGTAATGTATCACCGTGCAACCCATACATCGGTTGTTTTTATTGTTAGAAAGCCATACCTATGCAATATTAATTCCCAAAAGAGAACATTGGATTAAACCAATTTGCACATGTAGGACACAAGACCTAAAATAAATTGTTTGATTTTTGTGTTTCGAATTCATCTCGTCAGTAACTAGCGCCAACTGGGAGTCTAATTAGACAGTTTATCTAAACTAGTACCCGAATTAGCATTAGAAGCATTATTCGAAAGAACACTAGCCTCCAGTATGCAGTAGGTACGAAGTAAGTGGTTTGAAATGTCAAATCCAAGATGACTCCAAATTCTTGAAGCACTCTGGCCGTGCAAAAAGTTGTTGAATTGAATCGTGGAGCCCATCTACATAGTCGTCACCCAGTGACAAGGAAAAAGTTTCCTTCTTGTCAATAGGTGACATGACTATGACATTAGGGTCCGTGATAATTGCGCGTTTGCTTAATTATCAGTGCTCTCTGACGATATTAGGCCTCGGTTGAATCTCGGATCCGCCGAAAAATCTGTCGTCAGTGAAGACAAGGCGGCGTTCTTTAGTTTGATGACATTATTAAAATAGAAAAGAAATATTACTGGGTTGAAACAGCTTCTTTGCGGGATGCCCGATGTAACGTAAAATGAAGATATACCGAATTGAAATTGCCTTCCATCGTGATCGCGACGGATGAGTTACAGTCACGTAAATAAAACAAACAATCCTTCGTGGTACGAACGATACCAACTAGGAAGTTTCTGGATGCCGAATTTGTTTTACCATGGCTATTGTGAATTCTGTGAAAGGCAGTGGATAGAGGTAAATAACATCGGGCTGTAGTCACCGGAAAATCACTAGGGTTCATTCGTTATGAAGGAGAAAGGGTTGGTCAATGTCTATGTTTTAGACATAAAACGAACTAGATTCCTGCAGATTGTAATTCGGTTGAGGCATCGTCGTGGAGGATTGAGATTCGCAGCTACATGTGGTGTAAGGTAAGATCAAAATCAGGAAAATTCGGATATAAAACAGCAACATTATTTCTATGCTTTTCTATTGGCCTATGTTTCAATGATCATCAAGATTATTCATGTAAATGTTATTTTAAAATATACTTATCAACCAGTTCCACACAGTGCTGCTGCGAGTATACGCACAGCGACGTAAGTCATCTTCTTAACCTTATGAATTGGCCTTCCAGCACAGAGAACACACTCATATTGAAAGTCTTTGAAAAGAATATTGTTATTAAGTAGCTCCATAATTAGTAGAGTGGAGAAAATCTCATCCTGCATGCAATAGAAATAGGGAAGTGCCGTTCTATTCCGTTTATTGAAATTCGATTTAGCCATCATTCAACGAGTTCATCTTTTTTTCGAACATTTTCTTGGAATCGCAAAAACCGTGCTTAGTCTTACCGAACGAGTTTGGTCCGGAAGATGTGGGGGTCTCACGACCGATGTTGCGCATCCGCATACGACATTCGGCAGGCATTTCTTCCGGCTCATCGTCACTGTCGTCTGCGGCAAATGCATTCGCTATCGGTTTTAGCAGTTTTGGGGTTTCTTTATTGGGTACCGTTTTCAAAGACATCTGAATCGCCGTCGGTTTCGACTTTTGCATTTGCAATATTGCCGTAGACTTTGACTTGGTAATATCTGCTGTCGGTTTCTTGAAACCGAATCCTATCTTGGAAGTTGCAACTGGCGCTGGTGGAATTTCTTCCGGGCAGGATCCTTCAAAGAAAAAAAAACATCTCCGTATGTTTAGAGAAAATCATTTACAACCGAATTCTGTCCATGGACATAAACAATCTCACCATCGCTGGAGTCTCCACTAGAGCTAGAGTCGATTTGTGGTGGATGTACTGCCTCTCGCAATTCCTTTTCCTTCAGTCGGCGCTCCTCGTCCAACACCCGTAATCTTTGCTCAATCGGTGAATTTGAACGGCTCCGAGACCTGCTTCGTGTTTGACTAGAAAAATCCTCCCGGCGTGATCGTGGTCGTCCTGTGGCAAAGTTGGAGGGGCAAAGACAACTGGCAAAATTAAATATCTAGGTTTCAATTTCAATCTAATTCGTATATGTTCGTCTGTTAAAGGAATGGTATCAAACCGAACGTGGAATATCCATAGGTTGGTCGAATAGTTCAGGAAAAAATAGCAATATTCAATTTTCAAGACCGACGGAGCGGAGACAAAGGATATTTGCGAAAGGAGGCAGCTCCGAAGATTTTTTTTGCACCCAACTTACAGTACCTTCAGTTTTTTTATCCCAACGACTCATTGCAATTTGTTTAAATGCTGTGATTTACACTGTTTTAAATAACACTATCTATATTTCTTTAAGTAATATGAATTCAAAGTTATTTTTGGAAAAAAAGGAGTGCTTTGCTGAACTATAATATAATCTCAAATTATGGGTGTAAATATATGATGACGTCTTCCCAGTAAAGTTCAACCGGAAATGAACTGGAATTCTGACTGGCTCCAGTTCGTATACGGGCTCCAGTGACACAACCGATTCTAACTAGAATCGGTTGTGTCACTGGAGCCGGAAAACGAACTGGAACCAGCCAGAATTCCGGTTCATTTCCGGCTGAGCTTAACTGGGTTAGATGGAATTGACGTTAAGGAGCAGGGTTGCCAAAATTAAATTTGTATTTTTGTCTTAAAAAATCTTTTCATCTGTATTTACTCCTCGAAAAATCTGTGTCGATATCTGTATTGAATCAGTTAAGTCGTTTAACCTTTTGGTGGATTATCTATCGAAGATATTAATTCCTGTGGTTTAAATCAGTCAAGCAAGAACCTGTTTACATTTTCGTAAAAAAACACTACAAATCGTTCTGATATTTTGCATCCAGAAACTTGAACTTTACCGTTGTGCATAATGGACAAATAATTTTCTTCATTTAATGACTTTTGTTGATATCTTATGTTATATACATTATTGCGCACTTCCCACCAACCTGGACTCCGCACTTTTAAAGTGCGAGTGATCTCAAAACTGCGAGCTGTCAAAAACATGTATTTCAAGTGATAGAGATGGTACTTTCATAGACAGACCAGTCGAACTAACCGGTCTACGAGAAGAATTTAATGGAAAAATGGTAAGTGCGCAGTGCGGTTAGAATCCAGTTTATAGTGCCACAAGCAATAAGTCGACCAATGTAGCTGTCGAATTTTCGGACAAACAAATAACAAAGTCTCAGAGCATTACAATTAACGTTTCTAGAAGTAGACTTCAGCCAGGCGTTTGTTGGGTGTTAAGGCTCAAGTTACCCCAAGGCTTGGTAGTGTGCGTAAGAAAAATTGTGCTCAGCTTTGCCACCAGATTATCCATTTAAACCTTTTCAAAACTCTAAAAGAAGAATATCAGTCGATTTATTAGATCATCACGATTCAATTTATGCAAAATACCTGCCGGAAAAGCCATCGGCTTAGCTGAATGGTGCTTTTGAAAATGTGGCTGTGGTTTTTTCATTGCGCTGTTGTATTGCGTACCCCAGCACGGTGTGGTAGTGTGACAAAAAATCACAGCCACTTTTTCAAATGCACCATTTAGCGAAACCGATAGTTTTTCCAGCAGCTATTTTGTATGATTTGAATCGTTGTGATCTGATAAATCGGATGATATTCTTCTTTTAGCGTTTTGAAAAGGTTTAAATGTATAATCCGGTGGCAAAGCTGAACACAATTTTTCCTACCCATACTACCCAGCGTTCAAAACTAACACATGCTCAAAAAAGGTAACTTGAACCTTAACCTGAGTGTATTACAAACCTTTAGCTTTCAGAATGAGCGACCGCTCTCAAAAGTGAAGATCTCGACTATGTCGACGCGCCTAATTAAAATATATCTATATATTTTAATTAGGCTGTGCACGCGGACGAAGTCGACATAAATAATGACTTTTACTGTGAGCCGTGTTTATCAACACTGCCATTAAACTGTGAAACAATGTTTGTAAACACGGCTAGCAGTAAAAGTACTTTTAAGTCGACTTCTTCAGCGTGCACAGCCTAATATAGAAGGCTAAGCCGAGAGAGACACAGAGGAAGTATTACTGAAACTAAAAAAATATTTCTAAAATAGGTTTTGTAACATCGCTTCTCAAAAATCTGTATATCTGTACATTCACGCAAAAATCTGTATATCTTCACATACAGATTCTTGGTCTAAAAATGGCTGAAAAATCTGCATAAATACAGATTATTCTGTGTTTTTGGTAACCCTGTTTAGGAGTAGGATTCTGCATCGAAGAGGCCTTTTATTTATATCCCTCTAAGAACGGTTGGTTTCAAAATCGTCCAATGAAGGACGTTCGTTGGACCAATTTGGGCATCGTCTAAATAACCGTTCAACGAACGTCCATCGTTGGACCCGTGTTGAACGATTTTGAAACAATTTTTTGGACGTCTCAGTGGGTAAGAGCAGCGTACTCCAGCCCGCACGGTTAAATAAAACAACCTGTAGAATAAGTTCTTTTAACTTAGTTGTGCATCGCTTTCGCACTTATTAGTGTTGTCAAAAACAAAACGAGAGATTCTACTCAGTCGACATCTTCCGTGGAGGAAGGTACTTTTGAGTGGTTTGGGGTATACTCAAAATTAGGTAAATTCAACTTAAATTTTAGTATAAAAACCTGTTTTAATCCACCTAGAGGTGTAAGTGTGCCTTTCTCATTTCTACAAACCATGATTTAATAGCTGGTTCGTACAATATAACATGGAAATGTCATTCATTCTTATTACACTTGGTAAGTATATATAAGAGCACCTTTTTGCATTCCTCGCGGTATCGATTTGAATCGGAGTTTTCGATGTAATCGCACTCCACAACCCGTAACTCCAGAGCCGGAAGTCGGATGAAGATGGAATTTAATATCAGTTTCCGGGGACGCAACACCTTTCATTTGAGACTAAGTTGATCAAATCGTTCTAACCATTTTCGAGAAACCAATACAACCGTTATTCTGAATTTGGATGCTTCCGGATCCGTCGATGGTGGCCAGTGTGGCCAAAGAGACTTTGAATGACTGTGGGTGACCTAGATCTACACATTCAACAGTTTTGTTTACATTTTGGGAAAAAATCACCTTTTTACATTCATCGCAGAATTCGCTAGAATCGGGATTTTCTTCGTGATCGTACGTATCACCCTGTAATTCAGGAACCAGAACTCGGATCCATACAAAATTCAACAGCAGCTGATGGACCTTTAATTTAAAATCAAGTTTGCCAAATCGGTTCAGAAAATTCCGAGAAACCGATGTGGACAAATCAACAAATTTTGTTTTGTAACCATACTCTTCAACTCGTAATCCGGAACAAGATGTCGGTTGAAAATGAAATTCAATAGCACCGGGGGGTTCCCCCGGGGGTCATGAACCGTCATAGGTGGCCAATGTGGTCAAAGCTGCTTTGATTGATCATTAGTGATCCAGACCCGCAAACTAGAGTAATGTTACATCAATTTTGATATGTTTTACTTCATTTGAACATCATGGTGGTACCAGTTTATATGGGAATTTGCTGTGTGACCGCACTCTTCAACCCGTAACTCCGGAACCGGAAGTCGGATCAACTAAAAATTCAATAGCAGCTTATGGGAGCGTTACACCTTTCAGATGAAACTAAGTTTGCGAAAATCGGTTCAGCCATCTCTGAGAAAATTGTGTGAGTTTAAATGACACACACATACATACACACACAGACATTTGCCGATCTCGACGAACTGAATCGAATGGTGTATGACACTCGGCCCTCTGGGACTCGGTTACAAAGTCGATTTTTACAATGATTGCATAGCCTTTCTTTATATGAGAAAGGCAAAACCTATCAATGAGTTGTAATTTTTGCCGTGGTTAAATGGAAACTACCTTCAACACGGTTTACCTAATTTTAACTTCCTCCACGATACCACGAGATTGAGTCAAAGGAACTCAATTTTAGGTAGTTTTTCGTTTCCGTGCAGTTAAACTTATTCCGGAACCGATTCCAAATCAAATGCATCAACCGATTCCGACTCTGAATCGGGTATATTTAGGCGGGTTCACAGTTTATAAAGAACAGTTCTCGACAAACATATGATTACGGCGTAAAATCCAACTGTCAAAATTCACTTTGAGAGGAAATTCTGGACAAATCGTTGCTCGCCAATCACGGATGTTGGTGGTAAACAAAAGAGAAAAGTTTTCTCTCTCATTAACTGCTGTGAACTGTGTTCGACCTATAACGGTCAATTTTACAAAATTTTACAATATGTATCCAACTTCCTACCTTTTTCCTTTACTAACATAAGAGGGGAGCAAGCCGCCCCTGAATACGGTTTTCTCTTCCCCCACTAACACGTGCGATGTACCTTAAAAAATGTATAGGGATCTTGAGGAGTGTGCGGGTTAAGGCATATTCTGATGCAGATTAGTACCGTGAGTTAATATCTCAGTCTTTTTTAAATTTTTTGGCCCGAAACTATTGAAAAAAACATTTTTTAGTTTGTTTCCTTTTAAGACAATAACACTTCTAGACCCATGCGACTTGCACGACTCTATAGGCTGCCTTCTCAGATCTACCATAGTTTGCAGATGAAACTTGGGATGGCAGGCTGCTAGCGGATTGAAAAAGTATCAGATCATGCTGTGTGGGGTACTGTCCCGGTTAACAATGAGGCGAACGAGATATTCGCAGATACGTCATTTAGTAGGACAACTGTCAGTTTGCTGGTTGAATTTAATTTTTTTTTTTTTAATTTAAAAATCACAAAAGAATAATTAAGGTTTAAGAATGATATGAGTGTACTCGTAAGGACACCCGCTATCAGTACATATGAAAAACTGGCACAATTTTTGCAAAATAAAGATCCCTATTATCGGCCTCGTTAAGCCACCGCATTTGGGCCTAAATAAACTTAGTTATATATAAAAAAGAGTGAAATAAAAAAAGTCTACCTATCGAGCACAATTGGAAACCATCTCTGATACCTCTGCATCAAAGCTGGATTCTAATTTTGTTCGATAGGTAGACTTTTTTTGGCTTCAATCTTTGCACACTCTTTGCGTACCTTTATACCTTTGGGCGGGTTAAACTAGATGCTGGACGAAAATAAATAATTCAATAAATTTCCACATGATGTTAACGTGTTACATTTTTTTCAGTGTAACATATGAGCACACGTTGCACTAGCACTCACGCAACTGAGAAAGTAAACAAACTCCCGAGAATTGTCAAACATGAACTTCATTCATCATGAGTTCATTCGTGTCATCTTGTACAACTCAATTGAAACTTTGTGCTAGGCTACCCGCCGTAACTTGTCATTTACTGGAAAGACAAGATAACACGGTAATCACAACAAACTTTATTATAACTATGAAGTACGCATTTTGGTAGGAAACTGGGACAAACCATTAAACGAATAAATTGTTTTTACACTCTTTTGTGTAAACTGAATGTATGTCAGAATCTGCATACTTTCTACCACTGTGAACCGAGTTTTCAATGTGTGTAAGAAATAAAATTGTCGTTTTGAAATGTCACTAGCAAGTAGCAAGTTGCCACTATCCGGCACTACGATCGGTAAGCAAACGCTATGCGAGTTGAGTGCAAACTTGGATACAAAGAGAATCATACATGCGAACCTGTATGCGATGGTGATTTTCAACGTATTTTCATTTAAATTCTTGCACAGGTTTTTCAGGAAAGTTTGTTCTAGCTTATATGTCTGTTATCTGTGTTTCTATTGTCCGTGCTTTTCCAAAGGAGGTGCGACGATTATTTTTCGTCGCAGCAACCCTCTAAGAACGGTTGGTTTCAAAATCGTCCAATGAAGGACGTTCGTTGGACCAATTTGGACATCGTCCAAATAACCGTTCAACGAACGTCCATCGTTGGACCCGTGTTGAACGATTTTGAAACAATTTTTTGGACTTCTCAGTGGGAAGATTCGTAGCGCTATTCGGCGCACGATTCGTCGCCATGTAGTTCCCAGTTAAACTCTGCCCGAAATAAACTGGAATTCTAACTAGAATCGGTTGTGTCACTGGAGCCGGAATACGAACTGGAACGCATTTGATAATAAATGCTCAAAAACGTCGAAAAATCGGTTGTTGCATTTGATTTGAAATCCATAATGACTCCATTCAGAAATCCGAACCGGTTCCGGAAATAGTTTAACTGGGGAATAGCGCTACGAATCTAGCTGCGACGAAAAATAATCATCGCGTCTCCTTTGGAAAAATACGGACAATAAAAGGTGTGGTTCAATTTTATATAAAAACCTTACTGTAAATAAAACATACGAAAACCTGACGCACAGTTTTGAGTCAGTTGTATTGACAAATTCAGTTTAAGTAAATAATTAGCACACATTAAACTTGGGTAATACATATTTTTCGACGTTGGGAATCACCATTAGGAATTCCCGAGGCGTACACATGCACCCAGTTAAACTCATTCCGGAACCGGTTCGGATTTCTGAATGGAGTCAATATGGATTCCAAATCGAATGCAACAACCGATTCCGACTCAGAATCGGTTGTTGCATTTGAGTTGGAATCCATACTGGCTCCATTCAGGATTCCGAATCAAATTCCGAATGGTTTTACCGGGCAGTAGCCAAGATCCCCGAGTAATGGTAAATAAGTACTTGGAACCAACGTTCTGAATAGTTGAAAATGAGCGTGTATAGGCCTTTTTATGAAAGAGCGATTGTACACAAATACAAGAAAGTCTCGATTTTGAATTCAGTTGTTTTGAAAAAAAGCCAGAAGGACGTGTTTTATTTGACTATAATAATACGATTGTTTAAATTAATGTCTAAAGGTAATATGAATTTACGTCATTGGATTTAATTTATCTTATATTCATGCTATGGTATGATAGATTTATAGTGTTATGCTTATGGCCATTAACTTCTGGTACACAGAAACAAGTTTTAGGGCAACATGAATCGACTTATAAGGCGTTTAAGTCCAGTGATTTTACGAGAAGCTTCCTCAAACAGCAAACGCAGCCTTCGAGATGGACCAAGTTTTCAGCACTTTCTTCGACAATCGGATTCACCGAGCACCAGCTCTACGGAAATACATCAAGTCAAACGATCATCGGACATACCATATTTAGCGAAGGAAGATCTATTAGGTCAAAGAAAAAAAGTGTTCTTTGAAATCTACGGGTGTCAAATGAACACCAACGACATGGAAATCGTATGGTCCATCCTTAAAGCCCACGATTATCAACGGGTCGGTAGTTTGAGGGATGCTGATATTGTACTGATGATTACCTGTGCAATTCGGGACGGAGCAGAAAGCACGATTTGGAATCGGTTGAAACACATACGTCAGCTCAAAGAAAAACAAGAAGAAATTAGAACATTGCAGATAGGAGTTCTTGGGTGCATGGCAGAGAGATTGAAGAATCAGTTGGTCGAGAAAGAACGAGCTGTTGATGTAGTGGCCGGACCAGATAGCTACAAGGATTTACCACGATTGTTGGCTGTTGGTCAGCGTGGTCAGAAAGCAATAAACGTAATGCTATCGATGGACGAGACCTATGCTGATGTCATCCCGGTTAAGCTGGACAGGAAGTCACGCACCGCTTTTGTTTCGATTATGCGGGGCTGTGATAATATGTGTTCTTTTTGTATTGTTCCATTTACGCGAGGGAAAGAGCGCTCGAGACCGATCAGCTCGATCAAGGAAGAAGTGTTACACCTCGCTGCCAAAGGAATTAAAGAAGTTACACTTTTGGGTCAGAATGTGAATAGCTACAGAGACACAAGTTCAAGCTTTGCAAGCGGAGAAAAGGAAGCCTCTATTCTGGCACCAGGGTTTAAAACCGTTTATAAAACTAAAGTAGGTGGACTTCGATTTGCGGAATTATTGGCTGATTTGGCCGAAACGGTACCCGATATGCGAATAAGGTTCACCTCCCCCCATCCGAAGGACTTTCCTAAGGATGTACTGAAGACTATTGCGCAATATCCCAATATATGTAATAGCTTACACTTGCCGGCCCAGGCCGGAAACTCTGCTGTGCTGGAACGAATGCGACGAGGGTACACAAGAGAAGGTATTGAACATTTTCGTTGACCAATGTTACTCTGCAAATTCACGGCATCGTTAGTATTTAGGTAGTTGTCATTGTATTGATCTTGAAATATTTGATACTTGCTGATTAGCAGCAGTAATCTTAATAAAAAAAATGAAATGATAATGTCAAATATCAAATACAACAGAGCTCCGAGGTTTCGTCTTGGTTTTTTGCAGATCTTACTAAATATATATGTCTAAGAAACCTGGTATTCAAATGATCAACGTCTTTTGCAGCTTATCTTAATCTAGTCAAAGAGGTTCGTGCTGTGATTCCAAATGTGACACTATCGAGCGATTTCATATGCGGTTTCTGCGGAGAAACAGACGAAGAATTTGCTGATACGATTTCACTTATAAACGAAGTAAAATATCACAACGCTTTTCTTTTTGCGTACAGCATGCGGGAGGTAAAATTTGATTATTACGAATTATTGGTAGCAAATCTCATCCTAATTTTTGATTGCATTCTAGAAAACTGCTGCCCATAGACGATTTTTGGATGATGTACCGGAGTATGTCAAAAAGCATCGGTTACAGGAAATGATTAAATCATTTCGGTATCATGCTGCACAGCTAAATGCTCTATACGTTGGGCGTGAAGAGTTAATTATGGTTGAAGGACGTAGTAAACGGTCACCGAACGATCTCTCCGGAAGAAACGATGGTAACATAAAGGTAATAATACCTGCTGGAGATGTCCCTTTTGGAGATCCGCATTCTGCTGATCGTAAGACGATAGTAAGTGGAGACTGTGTGGTGGTGAGAATATCTGAATCAAACTCACAAATACTTAAAGGTGTGCCGATTTATCATACCACCATAAGTCAGTACGCAGAACGAAGTATTGTGTGTGAATCTTCATCGATAAATTTGAGCAATTGAATTGCTTGAACTGTAATAGTTTTATTGAAATAAAATTTATTTATGAATACCGTATTCTGTGGGTTCTTCGAAACAATTCGAAACGGGAATGAAAGGCTTTTAGTGGTGCATGGTACCAACATTTGAAATGAGAAAAGGAAATTTTCTTCTAGTCACTTGGTGACGTGACTGTGAGAATAGGACCCCAGATATTCATTTCGCTCATTGAGAACATGCCTCTTGGTCAGAATCTGGACATCGATTTTTATGTTGATACTTTAAAGGATAGGTTTGTGAACCCTTAGTGCCGAGTTCTCGTATTGATGCTCTCCATCAGAGCCTATACAGTCTCCGGTACTTTTTTCTCAGTTTTGTTTCGCACTTCTCCTTCGGCCTTCCGAACTTTGCGCTTCATTAAGGCCCAATAGGTTTTGATCGCGATATAAACATTGAGTACAATAATGCAAAAAGTACAATTCAATGTTAAATATAGCTAATTGGTTTTTAGACGGCGGGTGTTACAATAGCTACATTGTTCCGTTTAGATTTGTTTAGAACTTCTTGATTGTGAGAAACACAAAATTCCTAATGTGATGAAACTGAGTCGACGTCCCACATTGTGAAAACACGTAATCAGTCCATTCATTGTTGATGCTTGTGCTTGTGCTCGGGCGGAGAACGTGAATTTTAACCTCAATAAATTTATCTTCCATGGACAGCGGAATGCTGTAGGATTTTCCATCGTGTTCTAGCTAGAAAAACTCTAGTAAGAGAACTGCGGAGAGAAAAACAGCATTTTTGGCAACGTATGCCCCGGCATTGTATGGCAGGAATCAGAATATATTGGCTCAAATGGCACGTTCCCCGTACATAGTCGGGGATTTGTGCCTTGCCGTGTGTTTTCATCATTTCCTGAGCGGAAGGAAAGGACAAGGACGTGTGAGGAAGTAGAATTGGAAGGGTGGGAAAAATAACAGCACAAAACAAAAATAAACAACAGGTAAGTTAAACTCACAAGTAGTTCAACTTGCCTGCGAATAAGCCTAAAGCTCTTTACCACATTGGATAAGAAACTTTAGTACGTCTCTGAGTTTCAGTCGACCAAACATGGTTTCGTCTATATAAGGACGGCTGAAGACTCGAAATCGCAATTGTGCTACCGCTGGACAGTTGCATATCAGATGATATGAGGTTCCGTAGTCAGATTCACAAAGATCACATGAAAAAGACTCAGCGCGCTGAATAGTTGCCATGTGATAATTGAGTTTGCAGTGGCCGGTTAAAGCCCTGGTCAGCATGCCGCAGTGGAGCTTCGAAAAATGTAAGAGATTTTTCGAAACCACTGGGCATGGTTGTTCTAGAAACGCCTTTGTTTGGCGACACGTTTGTAGATTTCTCCAATAATTGCGGTGCTCGGACGAAGCCCAGGACCGTATTTTTTCCCGTATCCAACTTGTAGAAATTGGCAGCGCGGGCTCAGGACCAACGAAGTCAATCGCTGAACCTGCCCTGGCCAATTCGTCAGCCCATTCATTTCCAGTAATACCGCAATGTCCGGGCACCCAGACAAGGTAGATAGTGTTGACAATGCTTAGTTCTTCGATTTGGGTTCGGCACGCGATCACTAGCTTGGACCGGGATTTGTCTGAGCTAAGGGCCTTGATTGCAGCCTGACTATCGAAGCAGAAGTTTATAACTCTGCCGGACAAACTCAGTTGAAGGGCCGATTGCACCCCGCACATAATCGCAAAGATTTCTGCTTGGAATACAGTACAGTATCTACCTAGTGAGTGAGATTGTTCCAATCTCATTTCACGACAGTAGACACCAGCACCGGCACGTCCCTCCATCAGAGAACCGTCAGTGTAACAGACTACTTGCGTTTGTTGTTGTCTTTCCATAAAGCCAGACAACCACTCCTCTCGAGAGGGAATCTTCACATGGAATGTCCTGTAAGGAAAACTACAAGTGAGTGTAATGTCGCTGGGAGCAAGAATATCTTCACCCCATGTAACCATTTGTGACCACAATCGTGTATGACTGGTAGCAAGATCAACATGATTACTGTTCCAAAGCCCAGTAACCTGCAGTCTGTATGCACATGATAGTGCTTCTTGTTTTAAGTGTATGTGTAATGGTTTGATATTTAAAAGTGCCTCAAGAGCAGCAGTCGGAGTCGTGGTGAAAGCACCAGTCAACGCCATGAGCGCCATTCTTTGCAGATGGTTTAGCTTTGACTGGACTGTCACCACCTCTCCACTCTGCCACCACACAAGGCATCCGTATGACAGTATTGGACGTACAATTGTCGTGTAAATCCAATAGATGTATTTAGGTTTGAGACCCCAGGTCTTTCCAAAAGTAAGTCTGCACTGCCCGAAAGCCATGCACGCTTTCTTGACTCTGAACTCAATGTGAGCAGACCAATTCAGTTTGGAATCCAATATGACTCCAACGTATTTGACTTGATCTGCACACAGTAGCTCAGAATCAAAGAACTGCAAGGGACGAACTCCGGTTGTTATTCGCTTCTTCGTGAAAAGAACCATTGAAGTTTTGCTTGGGTTAACTGATAGTTTAACCTGTCGACACCACTGTTCGACGGCTCTTAATGCCTGTTGCATTAAGTCAAAGATTGTTCCGATGCAAAATCCAGTAATTAGTATTTGGTAATCGTCAGCAAACCCGTAGGTTGGAAATCCAAGCTCATTGAGTTTCTTCAACAAGCCGTCAGCTACTAAGTTCCATAACAAAGGTGACAGAACGCCGCCCTGAGGACAACCGCAAATACTCAACTTCCGTATCTCAGCCTGTCGCAGTGACGAGCAAAGTATGCGGTTACTAAGCATTGCGTTTATCCAACCTGAGATACATGCAGGTATCCCATGACCGCGCGTCGCTTCCAGAATAGACTGGAAGGACACATTGTCAAAAGCACCCTCAATATCTAGGAATACACCCAAGCTAGATTGCTTGAGCGAGAAGGCTTTCTCAATGTTGTAAACAACATCGTGAAGCAGAGTGATCGTGGATTTCCCACACTGATATGCATGTTGCATTTTGTGCAGTGGATATTCAACTAAACTAACGTTCCTGATGTGATTATCGATTATCCGTTCCAAAGCTTTCAGAAGAAAAGAACTTAAGCTGATAGGCCTAAAACTCTTGGCTTCTTCATAGCTTGAGCGCCCCCCTTTGGGAATAAATCTACCAGCTATTTCTCGCCATGCTTTCGGGATATACCCGGTAGCAAGACTGGAAAGCAAAATCTTTTTCAAGACATGTTTAAGAATATCAAATCCCTTTTGCAGTAGCACGGGAAGTATTCCATCTTTTCCGGGTGATTTGTATGGAGCAAAGCTGTCAACTGCCCACTTGACCGATTCATTGGAGACCAATGTGCGTGCTAACGCCCACGAGTCCGAATCACCAGAATGAGATCTGTGAACATTGTTCAACTCCGGATCGATACAACCTGGAAAGTGTGTGTCGAAGAGACAATTAAGAACATCTTTTTCGTCCGTCACATAAACACCATCTCTGGTTTTTAAGGAGTTCATCTGAAAATCATTCGATTTGGAGAGAATTTTATTTAATCTGCTAGCCTCGTTCAGACTAGAGACATTAGTGCATAGGCTTTGCCAGCCAGCCCGTTCTGCAGATCTAAGACATTTCTTATATGCACTACGAGCTGACCTGAAAGCCCTGGAGTCATCACGCTGACGCCGGTTCCAAGCTCTTCTCATAACTTTCTTCATTCTTTCAAGCTCAGCCCTCCACCAAGGGGTTCCCCTAGTCGATTTAACAGTACGAAGTGGACAAGCTTCTTCGTAGGATGCTAATATGAATGAGTTTGTCGTATCCACGACGTCATCTAAGTCGTCTAGTTGACTAATTGTTGGAAAATATCCATGAAATTTAGTCGCCAAGTTTTCCAAAAAGAGGTCCCAGTTTGTAGATTTAGGATTACGATATGTCACCACATTGAAGGTGACATCAAAATGATCGAAAAATATATATTTATGATCGGATAGAGACGGTTCAGTTTCATTTGGAACCTGCCAATTTCCCAGTTCATGCAAAATTCTATCAGAGCGAAGTGTTATGTCTAACACCTCCTCCCTCCCAGACCTCGCAAAAGTTGGTCGGTTTCCCACATTCAGAATATGGAGATTTGTACTACTTATGTACTCCATCAGTTCAGAGCCTCTCAGATTGATGCCCCAAATGATGTGATGAGCATTCGCATCACTGCCGATAATGAGCGGAAGCCCATTTCTGCTACAATATGATACAACGCTTTTGAAATCATCAGAAGGAGATGATTCGTTATGCGGTAGGTATGCTGAACAATATATATATTTTTTGTCTACGTTTCCGACAGTCAGTGTAACTGTGACAACACAGATATCGCGAGTTGTGAGCTCCGATATGAGACACGCGTCAATAGCAGCGATGCCACATGTTTTTGTGAAATGTCTGTAGAAGAATAATGAAAATGTCTGTAAAAGTCTGTAGACGGTTGTTTAAACTTTATTTACACTACGTTATTACTTTAAAAGTAGCTTGAAATTTGTAAACTATTGTGAAGGAATCACTCGTATTCGGATAAAATTATTCAAGTGCAATTTTGTTAAATACTATTACTCTTTTAAAAGTCTGTAGATTTCTGATTACGTCTGTAGGAGACCATCAAAAGTCTGTAAAATACAGACATGTCTGTAAATCTGGCATCGCTGGTCAATAGCCTTATTTGCAAGAATGCAAGCACGAGGCATTTCACGTGGGTTAGTCATGCCTGTCTTGTTGTAAGCAATGAAGGCAGTGTTAAGTAACTTTCCAAAATAGAAATTTCCTTTATGGAAATACGGTTCTTGAACCAATGCTATGGAAGCTTTACCTTCCTGCATGAGTCGAGATAAATTCATAGTTGCTGTACGTTTATGTTGGAGATTGATTTGTGCTATTCTAACCATTGTTGATTAGAGAACTGTACATTTCATCTCCAACACAAATTGCACAACAACTAGAGGACACCAAGCGAGTTGGGATGTTAACGCATATAGCGAGCCATATCAGGTTTAAATGGGACATGATCATTTAATTCCCACGTTTTGCGAAGAAAATAATGGTCCACTGTGTCAGAGATTCGCATAACACAGTAAGGGCAAAACCCAAAATGCTCCGTGCGCGACTGGCATATTTTAGACCCTCCAGTCATTAAGTCCTCGGCACGGAACTACACCTTGACTTAGGGTCTCCTACATTCAGTCGCCTCCTACGACATGGGAGCAGGACTCCAGTGGCTCAATTCTAGGCCGGATACCACACGGCCTCTGGGCAGGTTCATCTGTACACATCGAAATTTGATAATCGAAACTCAACAAATTCATTGTTGATGCTTGTGCTTGTGCTCGGGCGGAGAACGTGAATTTTAACCTCAATAAATTTATCTTCCATGGACAGCGGAATGCTGTAGGATTTTCCATCGTGTTCTAGCTAGAAAAACTCTAGTAAGAGAACTGCGGAGAGAAAAACAGCATTTTTGGCAACGTATGCCCCGGCATTGTATGGCAACACGTCCAATGTTATAAGGATAGGCAATGTTCGATTGGATTCGTTTTTTGACAGCTAAGCGCGAATCTAATCGATCCAAAATGGAGTCTCCGCAGTTCTCTTTCTAGGGTTTGTCTAGTTCTAGCTGGTCACCAGCTGCTGGTGCTTCATATGGGATTGCACTGGTTTTGTACTTTCTAGCAGAAGTATCAATGGAACATACTCACACTCAAAAAATAAATCACGTTTCTTCTACGTGAAAACATATCTGAATCTCATCCACCGCATTTTTCACGTAAGTTCTATCGGATGCTCCGGTAAATTAAAATCATTTTCAATATCTGATTCATCAGGTAAAAGTTACGTGTTTTAAGGATAATTAGCAACAGAAATTCACGTAAATATTACATGAAGCCTGACATAACAACTACATGAAGCCAAACGCAGTAATTATGTGCAACCAAACGTAACAAATATATGAAACCAAACGTGAAAATTACTTGAAGCCGTTCATACCCACTGAGACGTCCAAAAAATTGTTTCAAAATCGTTCAACACGGGTCCAACGATGAACGTTCGTTGAACGGTTATTTGGACGATGCCCAAATTGGTCCAACGAACGTCCTTCATTGGACGATTTTGAAACCAACCGTTCTTAGAGGGTAGATTGTATTTTCAATAAATTTGCATTCTAAAAAAGAAAAATCTTTTAATGTCAATTTCTTTTAATTTATTTGAATCCTTAATTGCGATAACTAAACATAGAATATCCTAATTTTGAATCGTGTGCCTCAGAATTGTGTTAAAACACTCTCGAGAATAAAGCAGAGTTGTGTAACAAATCCTGTTTTTGAAGAGCAAGAATCAATTTACTGTTGACGACGCCTTGGGCCGTACAATACTGGAGCTATTTCTCCACCCCGAGATGCAAGGTTGGGCAGATCGATTTCCAATTCGCCTTGTGTCACTATATGAAATGAAAATATATAAACACGTTAGTAATCAGATTCAGTAACTGTGATAAAGGAAATAACTTACCATGTATGACGGACTCGAATTGCCAGAAGATATTTTCAGCGGTGCCTATGGTTGACAATCGTTCATCCAACGAAATACTTATTGGGAACTCCTGACGACATGTTTGACATCCGTGTGTCGCCATCATCCATCGGAGATGGCAGTAGTCACCGCGTATTCCCCAGATAAAAAGTTTAATTCGTTTCTATCTATAATTTAGTCAGTATTATTTCGGAATAATTTAAACAGTGGCTGATGTTTCAGCCATTTTTTCACACAGGAAATTCACGTGAACTACGTTACGACGGTCAACGTTGCATCACTTAAAGGTTACGGGTGAATCAAATAAATTTTACAGGATTATCAAATGTCGTTCATATGAATCACTTAATGTATGTTAAACGATGGAAAATATTTATTCACGTGACAATTCATGTAAATTCAAAGTGATTTATTTTGTGAGTGCAGTTTTCTGCACTTCTGCTAGAAAGTGCAAAAACGATGCAATTTCAGTGCACTCCACTACACCGTTGTCAATCAATCGAAAACCCCAATAGTGTGCTCTTGTACAATGTCCTGTACTGTTTGAGTGGAATCGGTGCCACGAAAACACGTCCGTTGCTGACTTGCTGGTGCTGTAGCTTCGATAGCTAGATTTTTTGTCATAAATTCGGCGATTGCGGGAAGATTTACTTTGGTCAGTACAACTTTAAAGTTGATAACAAATGTTTTGTCAACCGATGATGCCATCGGTTGACAAAACATTTGTCGGACTAAGTCCGCGAATTTCGTTAAGAAAAATCTATTATAGTTGTCTTCAAAACACGTGTGCTCACGACAACAGTTTGTTGTCAACTGAATTCGAGAAATCAATAATCGAATTATTCGTTGTAATGCAGAAAAAATGACACGATCAGCAAATATGACCTTATAGTGTTTAGAATTGACGTAAAACGAAGCAGACGGGATATCATCGAATAAATTTGGCCAAACGTTATCACAATAGTTATAAATATACTAGTTGCTTTTATTTACACATGTTTGGACCACAAATACATGGCGATTGGTACTTTACAACAAGTGGTTCAGATTAAAAACAAAGTGGTATGTATGGAACATACCCCACTGGTTAAAATGTGCACTTTCACTGTATTTCACTCGAAAACTCATTAAAAATATGTGAATAATTTAAAATTCGGCTTTTAAAAGGTTTCTAAAAACTTTGTACAAATTCACATAACTTAAGCTAGCTTCACTCCGGTACGCTCACTTCACACTAAACTAGAAGCACCAAGGTTGTAGTGTTCATCATAAATCATCCCTGAACCAGGTGCGACACCGCCAACTGCGCTGTCCAGTCCTCTGGTTGTCGTTGCGTTACCCATATGATAGGGTATGAACTGTCTTGGCATCGGTATTACCTCCATAGGTGGTGGCTGCATTGGAGAAGGGCTGCCGCTGTTGGCTGCATTTGGCATTACGGGCCCGTGGATTTCGCTAACTTTGGCACTGATGTAACCGGAATCGTCGTTCGATAGGTTGTCCTGCGATTTACGAAATTGTTGGGAACTTGACTGTTGCTGCTGCTGTTGGAGGTGATGATGATGATGGTGGGCTAGATGGTGCATTGCTTGAGGTTGGCTGGTGACCAATTGGTAGGGAAACTCGGGCGAAGGTGTTCCAGTGCTTCCACCGGAGATAGCAAAGGATGCGGATGGGTTGATGTATTTTCGACTTGTAAGTAATTTTTCCTGTACTGGAAGCTGGGGTGCATAATGAGGAGAGTTATATGAAGAGAGATAGTCGTTGCCATTCATGAACTGAGGAGATTGGGATGGGTAGTATAATGCTGGTGTTGATTGATGAGATTGAGTGAATCTACTGGATGGATTATCCTGCGTATAGGAGTTTTGGTTAGAGTGGAAAATTTCATTGTCGTTCAAGTAGGACGGCAGAGGATTTCGACTTCTAGCGTGAGTCGATAAGGGTATTTGGTCTTGGAGCGTTGGGTGAGACAGATGAGAAGTTAGATCTGGTGGTTTGAGGGGAGGTTTCGGTCTGTTTGGCAACTCGTGAAAGTAGGCGTCCTTTGGTATAAAGAACTGCTGCCGGATTGCAGCGACTGGTTGATTTTCCACCTTGGGAAGAGCTTTCTCGTACATCTCAATCAGGCTCTTAGCGGTAATTGGACGATCTGCTAACGGTGGAGGCCCGTCTACACAGTCAAGGTCATCTTCCTCGCTGGTGTCCGAATAGTTGTCATCCTGAGCTAAAGGCGCGTGTCCCTTCGGAGGATCTACTTGCTGTATGGTGCTGTTTTGCAGTTTGGAGATAATATATTTCACGCGATTCTTTTCTGCACTATCGGCCAGCTCTACTTCGTTACTGTCTGAATTGGTTTGTTGTACTACAGAATTTTCAGGATCAGAAACTTTTTGAAACAGATCATGGACGCTCTTTTGTAGAACCTGACTTCTCCAGTTGGTTCCGTTTAATATTCTACTCTTTAGCTCTTTTAATTGAGCCAGGTTTGCCATATCTGAAAGGTCACATTGATCATCGGATTCCCAATCTTCTTCCTGGTTTTCTTGATTACCGTCTTCTTCATCTTGATTATCATCCGCTTCCTCTTCCTCATCATCTTCATCACTATCTGCGCATTCTTCGCCCTCTTGTTCCTTCTGTTTCTTCCGACTGTGGTTTGGCGCGGATTTGATGGTCGTATTAGATGAGCTTGGTATGTCCTCGAAGCAATTATTTGCATAGAATCCGTTAACCATCGGGGCATTCACACTATCGACGTGCAGTTGCTCTTGTTCGGAGTCTTGGTTGCTTGCTATTTCTGACATAACTTCGATGAAATTAGTTGACGTCATATGGGCACTCATTGCATCTGGATGAATACTCATCAAATGTGTTTTGTTACCACCAAGAAGTGAGGAACTTGGAGACATCGTAGAATGCGGTGTTGAACCTGTGCTTCCACCCGTTGGACCACCAGGGTGTCTGTAGTTCCGTTCCTTGCGAGTGGATATATCTTTGGAAATTTCCGGTGATACCGGTGCTGCTGGAAGCAGAGATTGTGCTATTTTTTCCATCTCCTGGGCAATGTCGTAGCCGTGATTGGTAGAATCACGCTTCGAAGATGTCTGCTGGTATACTTGGGGACTGCTGTCATAATGATGGATGTCTTTTAGGCGGTCCAACGCGAGAATATATCTGAAAAAAATATGAAGGAGTTAGATCAATAAAATAAAGTACTTGACACATATTCGATATACTTATTATCGCTATGTTTCTTCTTGGTCATTTTCTCCAGCTCTAGAATTTTCTTGGTTTTACTTAGTAATTCTTCAAGCCTCTCGGTAACCTTAATCTTTTCGTTTTTATGGTCGTAGCTCGACGATCCTGCGGATGATGATATTTTCCGCTCTTCCTTCGATGATGTATCTTCATACGCGGAGCTTGGTACTCGATTCTGGTATATCACATTATTTTTTTCCTTATCATTATCCTTATCGGAACAGTAATAGCTATCACGTCCGGATTGGCTTACCGATGAAGACCGTTTACTTCCATTTAACTGATGGCGTTCTGCGTCAAACTTCCGCAGTGGTGTCCGTCGACTTGATTCGTCCACTTCTGAGTGATTTTTCATGTTAGAGTTGTTTGAACTCTCAAAATGATCCGAATAATCGGGATGCTTGTGATCTTGTGAGTCCAAGAAGTCTATACTGCGAGAAAATTGGGGCGTTGACGATTTTATTCGGTCCGTTAGAATATCCTCACTACCGTCCAACAGTTCTAGACTGCGACAGCGCGTTAAGGTATTGGTATTTGCTTCATCCTTCTTGGTTTTTGAGTTGTGATGACCGGTTGATCGCTCGGTTATCCCACGTCGCAGCCATTGCTCCAAGTGCAACCGTTTGTTCTCACATTGTACCCGACTTGCGATCATTGTCCTGAAAAAAATAAATGGAAAAACATTTAATATTGGTTGATACATCTGCTCATAACTAATTGTAATTTACTTTGTCAACTCTTCGATTTGATCATCCGTTTTCATAGCTAGTGCCGTCATGCGACTATCCAGTTTCTCTGTTGCCCGGTGTACGTACTTTCGTATGCTCTTTCTGTTCTGGTTCATCCGTTGTTCCAAATGTTTGAAGAAGGGAGCACAGTAGCACGTATTGCCCACTCCTACCGGACCTTTCCTAATATTCCCGGCCAAATCGAGATAATATTGCTCCCCTTTCGCCAGAGGTTCTTTGGGTAGTGTTTCCAACTTGGGTGACGGAAAATTTCTCGGGTCCGGAAAGTAGTGGCATCCGTACGGTGACCAGTGCTGCGGATCGACATCGTATCGTGGATCGTGGGTTCCACCACTACGCCCACGGGATTTGTCGCGAGACTTGTGATCTTCCTTGGTGCGTGATCGTTCTCCGCTCTTGCCATTACGATCCTTACGGTGGGAGCTACTGGAGCTGCGCTCGCGAGCATGTCGAGCTGAGATCTGAACGGGGGTGTTGAGGATATTGATAATTTCGACAAGATTCTTACGGGTGGCGATATCCCTCGGTGTTTCGCCCTGAAATGAAAGATGATTGGTCAGGATATATAGGTTACAGTACAGCATTAATAAAGGGGAGGGGATCAATGTAATTTGTTAACGAAAAAGTAAACTAAATATAAAGCAAGCTAAATACAACACGGAAGCAAGTAAATAAGGTGTACTTTAATCGCATTAGGGTGAACTCTTACAATAAATCTTCACTCAGGGAAGCTTTGTGCGTTCCTTGATACTATGCGAATGCTTCATTTTTGGGTTCTCTTTTAATAAACAGTATAATCCCAAATATGTAGAATCTATAATTTACAATAATTATAATCTCGTAGGCCTTGTCATCATTTCCCTAATAAGAAGCGAATGGTGGGCGAAAGAAAAAAATAGGGAAATGGAAAATCGTAACACAATATAAACAATTCAAAACAGCCTGGGTTCTTGACTCCCGAAGGAATGACGACCCTGCTGATGAAGCCTATAGCTCTTTGCATAAGCTTAGAGTTTGGGACAATAAGATATCCTTAAGTTTTAGCTCCCGTTACCGAAGTATGAAGAACCGAAACTTGGATATGCAATGCATTACTGCAGGGTTGTTACATATCAGATGATATGAAGTTCCGACATCGGATTCACAAAGATCGCACGAATAAAACTCAACACGCTGAATAGACGCCATGTGATAATTAAGTTTGCAATGTGCAGTCAATACCTCGATTTAGACTGCCACAGCTGTGCTTGAAAATATGCAAAAAATCTGTCATTTTTAGACTCCCATCCGGCAGAAAAGTTTTTGTTTGAACGCAAGATTGCAAACTTCGTCAATGTCTGGCATTTTAGGATGCTGCCCAAGAGCGAATTTTGTGCTTTCTTCAACGAATCAACAGTGGTAATCAGTTTCGTTTTAAAAATTTGCCAAACTGAGTGCTTTTATACCACTATACCACTGATTGACAGAGCAAATATATTCTTTTTCCGTAGATTTCCTGTTAAAGGACCGACACAGAATATTACGACAGTAGATACCAACACCTGTGCAGTCATCACCATTAGAGTCATCCTCTGAAAATTAGGTTTGACTGTATTGTTGTTACTTCTCTCTTCAGCCACCGTACAAGGTAACCGTATGACAATATTGGATTAACACATTGTTATGTAGATTTAAATGTGCACTACCCATCAAAAGTTTTAAACCACTTGAATAAGTATTACAACCGCCATACTAAATATTGCAAAACCTAAAAAAAATAGCATCACATTAAAAGAATCAATTCAAGAAACACAAGGGGGACAAATATGTGGCCGCGGGCATTAAAGCATCCACCTCCATAAAGATGTCGCAAAGATCGTGTTGAGGGCCCATGCTCTACCGTCAGAATTAAAGTGTCTTTGATACCGTAAGGAGTTCAGCGATATCACAAAGTTGCTGATGGTCATACTAGCACAGACTAACAGACATAACACTATGAGGGAATTCCCTCAAAAAACATCGATCCGACAATTTTCCCAGAACACTAGCTCCACCTTTTATTCACAGTCCCAAACACTTATTTACTGGTGGGTTACCCCTCAGGTTTGGGAACAATTTTTCACTAGTGGTCTATCCCCCACATGCTTGTTCATATGTCAGTGGCACCATAATTTCAAATGTGGCCACAGTCCCAACTACAAATATATTTAAAATGACCGTTAAAGCGGGCGAAGCTTTGTTTTTGAGTGTTATGTCTGTTAGTCTGTGATACTAGGCCCAACCAGTATTGTACTCAGTTAAATCTCTGGTTGAAGTGTCAGATGAGATATTTGGAGTTCTTGGACGCACTGGAAACTCCTTGTTTCATCTCAAATTTTTAAGACCAAGAGATGTTTGTTTCGGCATAGACAGCATAACTAACGATTTGTTTTGGTGAGTATCAAAACGCATCAAAAGGTGATCACATCGTCGATCTCAACTTTTTGAGCGGGCATGTAGACGCGGTATTGGTTTCGTCAAAGACTTGTCGCTAGTAATGTCATTTGTTTTCTTTAGAAAGAATATAATTTCTTTAGAAAGAGAAATAAATATAAATTTACACAAGTTACTTTTCATGCTAAGTTTTTCTATTCGCTGAATTGCAAGTTAGCAAAAAAAAACAATAAGATTTTGTATGCGGATTGACTTGCGACATTAGTTAGCTAACCTTGCTAACTAGTAGACTTAGTTTGGCAGCTGAATTAAATTTTCTCTTCGGAATCAACCAAATAAAATTTAGTAATTTAATTGAATGTATGCTATGAAGCCTTCTTAGAATCATTGGCGGCTACAGGATTGTGAACTGTGAGAACTTCTCTTCATGCTCCATGACGTATACAATTCAAAATAAAGCTGTGTAGGCTACATTTGTACCCCGGTGTACGGTTGCCGTTAGTGTTTCGTGCTGTCAGTGCAAATGTGACTCTTGACAATACCAGTTTAAATACTGGTTGTTTTACTACGTAAGTAACGATTAGTATTATATAATCGTTTTTAATTATTTATTCAATTTAATTTTGAAGTAGAAAAAAGTCGTTCTAATTTTTGCTGATTTTTATTGTTTTATTGTTTTTTTTCATAGTTTTTCAAAATAATGGCTCGCATGTATAATTTGCGCACAGTAACTGTTGTAACAGTAACGTTGCGTGTTACCAATGTATTACTGGTCAGAAATATTTTTTTCATTTAAATTTCCACTCCATTTCGTGGTATTTTCCAAAACCCGATTTTTAAACCTTCACTCTTCCAAATAATTGCACTTTTTCAAAAATATCGAAATTCCATTTTATTTCATTTCTAGACAATTTTTTTCATCTTTAAGAACCATTTGATTTTTTTCAAATCAGTTGAAAATTTGCAAAGTTATAGTAAATTATGTGAAAAAAGTCAAAATCGCGATTTTTTCACTTTTTTTGCTCAAACCAATTTATGTATCATTGATTCAATAAATTTCGTACTTTAACTTACACAGCTGTTTTCGCAATTAGAAAACGAAGAAAATTATGTATTACACATTTCTTTTGTTTGAATTTTTACCTGCGAACATAGCATTCAAACGCGTGGGGTACATTTATACCCCAGTGCAACGTTCTAGGGTGGAAAACGCAAGTGCAACGTTCTAGGGTTAACAGGGGATCGGGTATGACATGGTTCTTTACCTTTCATGTTTTCGATAAAACAAGAGCCTTTACTAGCCCGGAGTTGCACGTACAAAGGCTTCAATACGACGCACTATCAAAAGTCGTTTTAATTACTTTAAGTACATTGTGTAAGATTTATAATTAGAAAACACTTGCAATTTATCGTTTTTGTATTGCAGGAATAAAGAAAAGTGTGAAAAAAAATTCATCTATGCTTGTAGGTATATCAGTAAACGAATTGTTCAAAGCAATTAATCTACGTTAATTGCAGATATCGTTTTGATGCTCACCACAGATGCTTTCAATTTATGATAGATGGATTCATACAGCGGAAAAAGTCATTTTACTGCATTCGAAACGAGTAGAAACCCATAGGATCCCACGTGTAGTGCTATTAAAGGTGGGGTTGTGAAATGAAAGGAATTAACTTTCTTCAAATGCAAACGAAACCGTGACGCTTTCGGTGAGAAGTGTTTAAAACCGAGAGCATTAGTTAACAACGTTATCGAGTCATCTAGGTGCATATTTGAATATAATGCGCAGTGGTCCATAATGTGAATTTAGCAGGAATTTTAACTTTTTGCTAAAATTAAATGACAGCCTCACAATAAGTTGGTAAAGTTGTTGTACTTTGCAAGGCCCTTCTTTTGACTGAAACAGATGCTAGGGTGATTCTAATTTTAGCAGTATTTAAAATTGAACTTTTTAATGGTTTGAGATAGAGCTTTACTGTCTTCGATTAAGTTGTAGAGCAACACATTTTGGACAAAGTTGCTGAAGCACTAGCTTTTATATTTTCCATTGCACGAGAAATCCAAATGTAAGCTTTAGGGTGTTTCTTTAAAAACGGTTTATTTCTATAACTTTTGTAGTTTTTATTTTACACTAAAGTACGCTTTGGACAACTTGAAGATTATTTTAGGGTGCATAATTGGCTTTAAAACACCAACTACTAAACTTTTTTCGTTTCAAAGTTATGAGAACTTTAATATAAAAAATTTAACTTTTTCAAATAGCATTGTCTTAGATTAGAGCACTTAACATTAAAGACCATTGCTGTCATATGAAATAGCATGCTTTGTACTATAGATCGCCAGAAAATGGCAAATACGATATTTTTTATATTTTGCAATATTTACTCAAGTTTAATTTTAGTAAAAAGTATATACACTATACAGTCGGGCCTCCTACTACACGGATTCCTACTGCGTGGAACCCGCGTAATAGGAATCCCATAGCTTATGTGATTTTGATTAATTGGGGCTGTGGTTGAACATTTCGTCCGCGTTAACATTTAATCCCATACTTTCTTTGGCAAAGTTATTGTGCTTACTTAGACCTACAATTTAGAGTAATTGGATATCCAATTAGTTGAGAACTGCGCCACCAGGGGTGCTTTAAAAAGAGTACATAAGTCGAACCTCTCGTCGTGAATGTGACTATCATTGGGTTTAACGTGAAATATATTGAAAGATTGATTATGATAGGTAGTGTCTCAGGATGATTTATCCAGAAAGCCAAGAGCTTCCGGATGGTGGAAATAATAACTCGAAATTGTACCACTAGGCAGCGCTAGTGCGAATCCAAATGTTCAACTAATGTCAAAATCATTCTTTATCTCAATAACGAGAATATTTAGAGGGGTACTGTCTTCAGTAAAGCTGGTCGAGAAATCAGACTTTCAGCACATTATACAATATAATGCATCTCAAATGTGTAATAACTAAGAAAGATGGTGCTTTCGGCAAAGTTCTAGAGCAGGTCAAGGGCTACGCGATTATGGACAAATCAAATTAAAATAGACCCGCCAGGCGTCGCTAGTGAGCATATACTATTTTGCAAATTCTATATCTCGAGATCATGATAATTTAGAAGTGTGGTGTCTTCAACAATAATCAGCAGCGGGTCGAGTGCAGCCCGAAGGCGAATAGATAATTTCAGAATTCAGCCACTATGCGGCGCTAGGGAGAATACATAATTTAAACATTACAAAGAGTCAATTATTGAAAAACCAATTTTTTACTATAACTTTTTCAGTTTTCATTTTTTTCCAACCTATCCTTCTGATGTTTTTCAGAGCTTTTGAAGACGAACATTTTCTTCTAACACATCAAAACTTTTTATTTAGTAGATCACAGAACTTCTTGTTGTACAAAGGAATAAGTTTTTTCAATTCGATGCCTAGACATATTAAACGTGCGGCAACATTAGCGGAGTTCAAAACACTATGTATTTCACACGTAAAATCTGCTTTGTAGACAGATTTTTGGAATTTTTATATTTTAGAGTTATTTGAATAACTATGTAATACCACGAAGATTGTATTTTTTTCTCTTCTATTATTTACATTTAGTCACTCTAAGTTATTATATTCGCTATGATGATGATGGTTTGTTGTTAATTGTTTATTATAGTTTTTAAAAATAAGGAGATGTCTACAGAAGTCTGAGCCACGCGCGCGATAAGCAGATAGAGACTAACTTGAAATCGAACATGGTGACCAGTACTAAGAGCTCATTGGGTTGAATCGAAGCTTTAAGACTTTTGTTGTGATCAGGGTCTGATTTGATGATGGAGTTGCTTTGCTGGCTTTGCTCGACAATTGAGTTAATCAGGGTTATTGCTGCCATTAACGGCAATAACGGAGTTGGTTCGTTGAGTGGGAGGCTTGGTGACTTCTTCTGATAAAACAAGATATCGGGTTCAATTCCTGATCAATCCAGGGTATTCCCGGAAAGGAATATCCCTGGATTACCTTGGGTTAGTGGTACGCAACTTTCAATAAAGGGGTCTGATGTGGATGATATAACTCGACTAGACTCTGCACTGCCACTAGGCTCGCCACTTCTCACCTTAGCAGGTGGTAGTACCGATGTCTTGGTCAGGCGGGAGGAGTCTTACAGAGAATTATCAGAAATGGAAGCTATTGGGTTCAATTCCCGATTCTATCAAGTATCTTCCCGGAATGAAAATTTTCTTGATGGACTGGTTGTTGATGGAATATTCGAAATATATCTGGTTACGTTCTTTTGAAGGAAAGGCTATGTCTGCAAATTGAACCAGTCCGTTTTTTTTGTTAACTGGTCTTGTCATGAGTTAAAATATTAATTATCTTCTAGATAAATCGTTCAGCTCACACCTTTGTAGGGGTATGAGGTGGGACCATCATCATCATCATCATATACCAAAAATTCATTCAATTTTAAAAAATATCGTCTTCGATATTTTTGGCTCAATTATAACTCTAATCATGAACTTATTTATAGTTGAAAAACAATTATCTTTTGTTTGTCCCAATGAGTGATATATTTTTTTATTTAGATTATAGATGTTTCAACCTTAAGGTCATTCGCCTCTTCGGGTTAGAAAAATATCTTATGAAAATTTTTAAACCCTATGTGCAGAATCGGGACTCGAACCCAGGTGCGCTGCGTACAAAGCAATCGATTTACCAACTACGCTTCGTCCACCCCCATGAGCGATATAGTTATTACAAAGAATCCTAATTTGGTGAAAAAGCGCTCATAACTATTCAACGAAAATAGTTTGATATGTGGTGCCATGAAACGAATTATTCGTCTTAAAACAACCTTAAAGGTGTTTGACGACTACTTCGGTTTTAAAGCAATACAGTAATTTAAGCAGAATTTTAAGCTGATAAAACAGGGACATTGATAAAATCGGGTCATATATTTTTCTGTCTTTTTAATAAACCGAAGCTCTTAAAATATTTTTCTTTGGTCTTTAGAAATAGCCTTGCAACCTTTTCTGATTATTTACTTTCCCTTAAGGGGGTCTGACAATGCAAAATGAAAAAAATATTTTTATTTTTGCATTTTTTGGATCTCTAAGATACGAAATATATGCCCAAAAGGGATTTACCCGAATTCAACTTGGTTCGTCTGCTAGAGCCCATCAAACTACCAACAATCACTTTTCATAAAAGGTGGTAAAATCAGGTCAAAAAGCTGATAAAATCGGGGGTAGATAGAATCGGGGGCTGATAAAATCGGGTCTCCACTGTATCGCAAAAGTTATTTGAATAAAACAGTTTTTCTAAGAAAACAGTCATTCGCCACGTTTTAGATTCAACTAAATGTTTTGTTGATTCAAAAAGGTCTGATTCTTCTGCGTGTATAAATATATATTAGTGCAGATCAAATTTTTGATCGATAAGTAATATTTGGTTTTTTGAATCAAAATTTGGCATATGCAATATATGCATTTTATGCATATATTGTCGTTTTTTTTCGAAAATAGCAAATTTCTTTGGAAAATTGAAGAATGTTCTACTTTTCCGTATTGCAAACCATATTTTTTTTAGCTTAAAATATTCAGCATTGAAAATTAGGTAGAGTTATGTTGATTTTATTCAATTGTAAGACATAAAATCATAAATTTTTCTTATTTTTATTTTGATTATAGAGGTTTTAAGTCTAGGGTCAATTGCGTCTTTTTTCGAGGTAGAAAAATCTCCTTTAAAAAAAATTCTAACCCTATGTGCGGGGTTGGGAATCGAAACCAGGTGAGCTGCGTACAAGGCAATCGATTTACCAATTACGCTATGCCCGCCCTGATTTTCCTTTATTTACCCACTAAACGTACAAAGCATTTTTTCTCATTTCACTTAATTTTTTCTTTCGAAATTTAACATAAGGGATGGGGGGTTGGAGAGGGGGTTCAGTGCAAAAAAAAACACTTTCTTTGCGATTTTTTTTTCATCAAAACTTTTGCGCATTATTATGAATTATTTCAATAAGATTCTGCAATTTTTAAATGCCTAACCGCTACGTTGAGTTTTTGAGAGAATCTTCCGATTAAGGGGGCTAACACAGCAAATCGTATCTTTTCCAGAGATGTTCTACAAAAATCGTCACTGAGTCGCTTGTCGATATTTTTGCACAAAAAATTGCAGAATGTTATTGAAATGATACATTATAATGCATAAAAGTTTTGGTCAATTCGATTCACCTAAATTTTTGAAAAAATACCGCAAAGATGTTTTTTTTTACTGAAACCCTTACCCCCCTATGTGAAAAAAGAAGCAGAAAAACTTATCTTGCAATTTTTAAATGTTTTTTGGAAATAATATGCCAACATATTATGTAACACATTGGAGGTAACGCACACAAAGCGAGGAAATTGGAACAATTCAGCAAGATTTGACCAAAAATCATCAAAGTCATCAAATTCTGTTTTTCATACTAAGGAGCTTGGATTTCGTATTGAGCATTTAACTACTCATCAACCTGTTAGAATAACTAACACGATAAAGGCAAATATTTCAGAGGTATCTCAGTGCTTGGTACAAAGGATTAAGAAATTTGGGATTTCAATTTTCTAATTTACACAATAAAGGTAGTTCAAATTTATCTTATGGTAATTCTGATTTGCTACGCTTTGTCAAGCGTCGTTGCAATCTTATATCACAGATCTTCCAAATTTATCCGCAGGCTGCAAAAAGTCACTTTTCTGTAATGATTCAAGCATCTTGACTTCAGGTAAAAGCCTTTGCGTCATTTTCAGTCGACTGCAACGAATCTTGAATATATTCACCTGAACAAATGGAAAATTTAGACTAAAGGGCGAACACGAAATTATTGCGACACATTCAACAAGGCATAACTTTTTTACCATTGGGTAAAAATCAACCAAATGTTGCACACTTTCTCATTGATGTGTATTGTTTACATGCTGTCAAACTCGAAGTCATGTTTTTCGATTCAACGAAAATGGAGGTGAACCAACGCGAGTCGAGAGAACAAATTCTTTCCACCTGGAATTTCCTGACCTGTCGCACCGGTAGTTGGGAAAAATGTTGAACATTCACCATTCAACCGTCTCCAGAGTGTTGAAGCGGTTCCAGGAGCTGTTGGCGTAGGACCACGGCAAAGGAGCTGGAAGAAAACCTGGACCGGAGAACAAAAAGACGGAGGGAAAGGTGAAGCGGATGATTAAAGTAAATCTCAACGTCTCAAGCCGTGATTTGGCTAAAAAGATCGGCATGTCGTAGAGCTACATCCAGAATGCAAAGAAGAGAGCTGGACTACATACAAGGTACAGAACTTCGCGATGAGCGGCAACAATCGACGGCTAAAACTCGGGCACGGAAGCTCTACGAGAAGATGCTGCCAAAATATGGCTGCTGTGTGATGGACGACGAAACGTATATAAAAGCCGATTTTAAGCAAATTCCGGGGTTGGAGTTTTTCACCGGCAAGAGCAAGTTCTATGTGGACGACAAATTTAAGAAGAAGAAAATGTCGAAGTTCGCCTCCAAATATCTCATTTGGCAGGCCATCTGCTCTTGCGGACTGAGGAGTGAGCCTTTCGTGACAAAGGGCACAGTAAATGGCGAGATCTACAAATCTGAGTGCCTCGAGAAGCGCCTTTTGCCGTTCTTGCAGCAGCACAACGAAGCTCCGCTATTTTGGCCAGATTTGGCATCATGCCACTATTCTAAAAGTGTCCTGGAGTGGTATGAGGCCAATTCTGTCCATTTTGTTCCAAAGGACATGAATCCGCCAAACTGTCCGGAGCTGCGCCTGGTGGAGCAGTACTGGGCAATGATGAAGCGGGAACTTCGGAAGACAGTCAAAGACGAAAAGTTAAGAAAATGGAAAAAACTGAGAAACTGGTACCGGATGACACTGTAAAGACTTTGATGGAGGGCATCAAGCGAAAATGCGTTCAATTTTACACTCAAGGCTCCATCGATTAGCTTTTCTTTTGATTTTTGAAGTAAATATATGTATAAAACTACCCTAAAATTTTGGTTTGATTTTAAACATTATAAGAAAATTCGCAATAATTTCGTGTTCGCTCTTTAATGTGGCAAAAACACAACTAATAGTTTTCCACATAAACCAAGAGCTTCTTTTAGTTAAATCTGGTAGATTTTAAGCAAAAAGCGTTATCGATATTAACCATTAATAAAGTCACTTTAACATATTACCAATGTTCTTTTACATTGCGCTCAATATTGGCGTGAACACTAGATTTGGGCACATCCTAAAAAATGTACCAGATCGTGATATCTTATTTTTAATCTGAAACGAGTTGATCGTATCGTGTCGCACCAAAAATTCTCACATCGCATCTAACAATATAAAGTTGTTGCACTCGCGTTCCCAATGCTACGGAATAGGCTACACTTTTCGGTAATGGAAATAAATTGCAGCAAACACACAACCCCCATTCCGACGAGTAACTTTTGTCCCTCTAAAAGCACGACAGCGAGGGAAAATAAACGAAAAATGCTGAATGTTGTTAGCATACATTGTGGAGAAGTAATGAAAAAACGCTACATAATACATACCTGAGCATTCCTCGTGTCTTGCTTGCAGCCGGCCTCGAGCAGAATTCGGGTCAGTTTCCGCCTACCCATAGCACAGGCAATGTGCAGAGCCGTGTCGCCGTTCAGGTTGATCCGCTCGTAGTCGCTCTTGGCCGAGAGGAGAATTCGGATGGCACCGGCATGCCCGTAGCGGCACGCAGTATGAAGCGGAGTGTCGCCGTACTGCGAGATAGAGAAAGCAGAGTATTATGGACCTCTCGCATATAGTAGTAAGAAAAAAAACACAATACTTACATTGTTTTGTACATCTGGATCGGCACCGGCCAGCAGTATCTCTCGACAGCTCTGGTTATGCCCATTCTGAGCTGCCAGATGGAGCGCCGAAAAACCGCCGGAATTGCGCGTGCCAAGCAGGGCGCTGTGTAGTGCTCCTTTGGTGTCTTGTAGCACGTTTTTGATTTTGCTTGAGTCTTTGATTAGATCGATCGGCAGTTTGGCGTGATTGGCGTTGCTGGCAGTGTTCGATTTGTGCACTTTAGGTAAGGAACATAGGATTTTCACACAGCGGCTGTAACCTTTCCAGGCGGCCTCGTGTAGTGGGGTATTGCCGTGCTGGAATGGCAATGATATATATTATTATGTCGGTGAATAATTCTTTATAGCGCAGTTGAAAGAAGAACGTCGTCTTCTTCAAGCATGTTTAGTTGATCATTTGATTTGGAATATACTGTTTTATATGAATCGATTTGAACAATCAACCGAATAACGATTCTTCTTTTCAAAGGAATTAGTTCAGATAGCAAACATACATATAATACTATGAATGATCTAGTTGAGTTTTTGTGAGAATAGAAAAAGACTATACATACTGTAATACCAATATGATCCGTTTACGTTAGTGTACTTAAAAATATATTATATCAAACGTGATTAGGCCTACAGGGCTGGGCGGCTTTATTTTCATTATAGAACATTCAGCTTTGACTTAGATTGCATGATGACTAAATAGTATGCTGCAAGCGATTGTCGTTTGATGACTTTTTTTCGCCTTCAGTAAGGTAAATCAATCTGTACACAGCGACTTACCAGTAACTCCTTCGCGTTTCGATCGGCTCCAGTAGCCAGCAGTACTTCCACCGCCGCCTCGTCGCCATTCGATGCCGCATCGTGTAAGGGGGAACGACTTGTGTTTTCCTGCGATGGAGCGAAAATAAGAAAGAAAAACTGCATTAAAACATGAAATATATGACTCACGCGTTACCAAAGTAAGACATCATCGTGTCAGCTATGGCGTTAAAGTACATAAATATTGTTTTAGGACACCTTTATGGTCGAATAGTCGATGGACTACGATGATAGCTAATTCTTCTGGTTTGTCTTTAATGGTAGATTAAAATATTTAAAAATTTTCTCGACAATGAGCAATCCAACAAAGTTTGCTGTCAATCTACACAACAGCGCATTATTTAATCAACTTGTTTCCGCTTTCATTGAAAAGCATGAACCCATCTAAAGGGGACAATCCGCGGTGTAGGCTGTGAGTCGCGTACATTATTCATCAACGGTCATCGGATTTAAAAATCAACGTCAACGAAAAGTCACGGTCACGCGTTAATAGTGTAACTTATTGTAGCAGTGAATTATTGTCCTTTCGTCTCACTGGACTTCTCTCCTTTCCTTCGGGCAAATGTCGTGAGTTGACTGTATCATGGAGGGAGTTGAGCTGACAGATATGTTGATAGGCAAGTGGTACAGGAAGTACACGGAGGGTAATAGTTTTTGCAATTGTCTGGTTTTGGGTATGAATAATTGTCACAAAGGTCGTAAATTATTCAAAACCTGTAACGTAGAAAAAATATGGATTATAGATACACGATTGAATTCATTGTGTTGCAAAGAATGGTTCCCGAAAACACTTTTTGTGCGTAGGTACTATCAACGGAGCAAAACTACTAAATTTTCCCCAAGTCATGTAATTCATTCGATACCCGGCGTAGCCGCAGGATTTTGTTTCGGGAGGGGCTTTAAAATTTGATTGCATAAATCTTTTAATTGTGTATGACTTGAGATACTCACTAGAAACTGAATGAAACTTTGAAAAGTTCTTATTGAAAACAATTCCAAATCTAAGACAATAGAAATTAAAAATCTTAAAAACATGTGCTTTGTCACAAGATAGGCTATAGTACATCGACGAATTATGGATGTTGAATTTGATTTTTGTTGTTTATGTACAATTTACTTTCGTTACAACAAAGGATATTCTAGAGTTCAAAGTATTTATGCGGTAACCGAATATGACAATCCTTGGTAGTACTGGAAATGCAAAGGTTTTCTAAATTACACGATTGAAAGGTGTAGAAGACGCTAAGTAAAAATGAGTAGAGAAATATCCATAAAACGTTCGAACGAAGAGAATGTCGAAATTTGCACTAAATCTTCTAATTTGGCAAGCGATTTGTAGACGCGGTTCGGTTCAACTTCTATTTCTTGATCTGGCGTCCTGCAACTACTACCAGTTCTATGACATTATGCTAACACAATTCTTTTTGATACATTCTATTTAAATGAAACTATTTTCAAGACTGGCCTTGGCCTGGAAAATCAGAGCCCCAGCCAGGAAGGATCTTTAGTGATCAATAGGAATAAAAAATATGTTTCAATGATTTGAACAATTAAAGAAAACTGCCTAGAATTTATTCTATTAAAGAAACATCTTCCGAAATTGGCACAAATCGAGAGAAAATCACTCAACACTGATTGCTAATACCTTCTAATTTACGTAAAATTTGTTAACTGTATCATTGATGACACCACCATAATAACTAGAAACTATAAATATGAATAAGTTCAATAAGTACGGCATCTCTTGCACATGGAAGGGAATACATCGCACCTTTCTATGACGATTTCGGTTACACTTTCTTAGCCAATTCGTCACTTCGTTAAACAAATATATTGACACTAATCTGTTCAGTAATTGGTTTGTTATTTGAATAAAAATAATTTGCTCTAATGTTTTACAACAACTACCACAAAGATTGCAAGATGTTCGACTACTTGAACAAAGCAGTAATGTCTGTTTGATTACAGATTTATTTTATCACAATTTGGTAATCATTTTAAATTGAAGCTGTTGCACCTAACCCATCAAAGTCCTACGGATAACGAAGACATAAGGGTCTTTTGAAAATGGAAGGTTCAGAGCGCAATTCCTAAGGCACTCGAGTTGAGTGTATAGAAAATATAAAAGAGGTGCTTTTGAGTCCATTTCAATTGATTGATTAATTTTTCTCACTTTGCTTTGTTCACATCACGAATGATCGGTTTTATGCGAAAAGGTTGGAAGTTTATATTCTCCGTATTTTGCTGGAGCACTACACTTGCTTCTGCGAATCACTAATCTCGACAGATCATCACAGCAACAATGAAAGTAACAGTTTCTTTTGTTGTTCCGGCGAGTCAAACAATATGAAAGCAATTGTTTTTGTCACACTCAGCATACTGAGAAGATATTGTGACCGGTGTCTTTGGTGGTTCGAAATAGCAATCTTCCTCAACATTCTCTCAAGAATTTGTTAAAACAACAAGGTTCAAATTTGTGAAGAGTCACCGAAAAGCATATTTTTTTCTAAAATTTATTTCTGAAAAATTTCGGGGGAGGGCTTTAGCCCCCTAGCTCCTCCCTTTGGCTACCTGCCTGTTCGATACGGTTAGGTGTGGTGGCCATATAGATAACGAAAGCTACGCTGTGTGTGTAATAAATACATTGCACAGAAAATGCTTCGTGTTTGTGACGTAATGCACAAAGCACTTTATTCCATGTGTCAAATTCGATGGTGAGCTCACGGTAACGAACAAAGAAATCGATGATCGTAGTTCGATCGATGATTGAACGGTGATGTACCGTGTCGTATTCCTTTGTACTGACACATAATGTAACAGAGATCAGCTCATCGAGCCCAAGATGAAGAAAAAGAAAGCTGGGAACATTTGTCACTTTTGAGTGTATTAGTTTAAAATTAAACATGGCGTCCGGGACCCTGGAAGAAAACTCACACATTTGATTTCAGCTGCTTTCTACTGATACCTGATTTTCGACAGAAGGAAGCGATGACACCACAGGACATACTTCGATAATAAATTTGTGTCCGGTTAGTGATGGGACATAATAAATTGAAACTGTTTGTCTCAAAAACAGCCTGCTACAATATTTGAAATAGTTCTACGCATACGAATTGGAGCAAATTCAGAACAAAAAAAGGATCGCTAAAATATGCATGTTCTGTCACCACCAAATTCACTACTACATTCAAAGCCCGCTCTACTGGGGTCGGTCGTATAGGTAACATGCCACTGCGCTTCTTACAAGATGCTGTACCGCACGAATGTCTTCTTTATCGACAATTCTGAAGACAATAGCAAAATAAAAGGATCGAATCAGAACTACAACATAGAACAGTCGGATCATAATGTGTACACTTTACTCTCTACACTAAAAACTCATTCAGTACAACGTAGATAGTTGTCCCGATGTAGTATTCAACGAAGAGGCAAATAAAGATCATGCTCTTTCCCATCAGAGAGTGGAACAGGGCGCGCCAATGACAAAGGAAAAAAAATGTTGCGCTTATGTTACGGATAGAACCAAAAAAGGTGGGAGTACATAAGCAGATTGTTGGAGCCATGCATATGATTGTTTAAAATGCTTTTATATTTTAATTAACAAATATTTTACTGACAAAGACTTTAATTACATCCTTAATCGAACTAGATACTTACAACAATTTGTTTTGGATTAATAAATTATTCTAAATGTTTTACACTGACACCCCTTGGAGCGAAACGAAAAATTTGCGATTTCTACTTCATTTATGAATGATTGAAAGAATCTGTGGAAAGGTAGTCAAGAATGCATCGGTATGCTCAATGTTGCTGATTTGAATGTATCTGATTGTCTCTTTTTGTTTAATTTATCTTTCCATTATTACATCGTAACCATACAACTTTCCAAATAATTTTCCTATGTAGGTCGGAAGACTACGATCTCGACTAGCATATTATGCATAGAGCTAAGCAACAATGACAAAGGAAAAAAATTCGACCGAGCTATTAGCGAAAGAGAAAATAACAAAAAGAGGCTCTCAATTGCACATAAGGATAGTTTCCTAGAGTTAGAATTGAAACAGGTTAGTTACGGTTCTCGAAAATGGTTCTTTTTACGAAGTAACTTTTTTCATGAATTTTTGAACATATTTTTGTCCGTGTAGTACCTTAATGACATCTGCAACATTATTAGTTCTAGCAAACTGTTATACGAAGTTGATGGCAATCGGCAATAGATACGGTATTTGGTGGAAACTCCAATGTCAATGAGATAGTTGCGCTACCAAAGTAACCACACACATTACGCCATTGCACAATATTGACTATACATTTGCACTAATGTTGCATTGAAACTCGATTATAGCATTAAAAACGCAATCAAGTTCTATATTAGCATCATAAATGCACAGTCGAAATATAGCATTATCGCTTACTTTGTATACTTATATGAAACTGATATAATGCGTACATGCTTCAAAGATCTTTAAAGCATATATGCTTTACATGTACATTTAGTGCCATTATAGAGCAAATATAAAGCCGATAAATGGCTATCGTAATGCTGTGGGTTTATTCCTTATGCAACCCCTCTTGAAGATTATATTCGAAATATGTCAATTCATTCATATGCAATATAACCCAGGCAGCAAAAGCAGCACACTTACCGCGAAGGACGAGGTACTTCTGTCCGAGACTTAGCTAAAGTAATTTTCATGAAATATTATTCATATCGTGTGAGAATAAAATGTAATTAAGGATATTCATTACATTGCTTAAGAAGGGGTTTTAAACTGTATTTTGATATTTTTCCTTTTTATCATACCGAAAAGGAAACGTATGGAACTGGCTGCTAATGAAATTTCATCCGTTACCACCAAAGCAGTCGTCGTATGCTAAAAGCACAACCGAGTTTATTTGCGAGTTGCAACCGTTATTCTAAGAAATAAAATAAGGTTGCTTTTAATCAACATTGAAGTATTTTCATTCAAATCCCATTGTGTTCCATTTATCTCAGAAAACACTAATACAATACTTTGTAACTTTGTAAATTTTATGCAATATGTTTTCCCCAAAGGTAAAAAATTAGATGAACCAATTTACGTATGAGGGCACAACACCTAACTAAGTAAAAAGTTAGATTCGAAGGTTACGTGTTCTACTCGTCAGTAACTAACACCAACTTGCTGTTAGTTACACGACATATCCATACTAACACCAAGTTGGTGCATACATCGTACATATGAACTATTTGGATTTAGTGGCTAACTCTAAATCCAAATAGTTCATATGTACGATGTATGCGAATATCCAATAATTTACACAACGTATGTACATATATCGTCGAACTGATAGCAAGTTGGTGTCTGTTACTGACGAGTGGAACTCGAAGTATTGTATTTTTTTCTAACCCAAATTCCTAATTATTCGATTAACAATTTACTGCACAAATTTCTCAGTCCTGTTTACAGCTTTGTCAATGTTTTCGTATGACAAATTGATGTTTCACGAGTGTATACATTATGCAAGTCTGCAGCAGCACCAGGTCAGTAGGTCTAAACCAACATTCCCTCGAATTATCTGCCTGCGATAGCACTGTTCCATAAACCTAAAATTTCATAATTGATGCGGGAATGCCGAGCCATCACACAGAGGCTGACGGACTGATGCCTGTCTGACATGACACATGGGCCTGGGATACGTTTATAAAAATGAATCGCTAATCCACGTGAATGGTTCCGTTTTGAAACCCTATGAGTCACAGCTACTGGCTAACATACATTTCTAGTACACTACACTACAGGCTTGAAAATCTTTTAAACCGTGTGAAATTTTTGAACGAATTGCATTTACCCATATGTGCTCACTGTCAGATAAACTCAACATCGGAGTTACGGGGTTTCTCAACTAAACGTTTCATATCCGACGAGTAATTCATCTACACTTATCTAAGAGGTCGTACATAGCTGGCGTAATTACTTTGTATGTATCTACTTTAATTCTTTCGGAAAGGCACCTTTCTTCACAAACTGTTGACGAGAGCCACTGTACCTTATCTTCCCATGTTAGAAACTAGTCGTGTATGTTGCATGACCTATCATTCTTCGTGGATACTGGCTTGGTTCAGCAAGCGAACAAGCAAGACGCAAAAACAAAAGATCGCGAAAGCGATGGCAGCAAAATTCCCATCACTCAATTATGTTGCATATTTTCTTGCAATTCCGCTCTTACACCTGTTCAGACGTTTCCAGCGAAAACTCCTCGAGTTGAACGCTTTAAGTGAGGTTAGTGAAAGATAAAACGACATAGACGAAAAGGTGTTCGTGTTAAGCCCGACAGCATGTGAGTGCTTTTATTTTGTTCCATTTAATTCTAGTGCATACTTGGCGGGTCTCAGACACCAGCTCGATCGCTGTAGGATAATGATTTCTAAACTGATTTAACTGTGTTTTTCTATTTTTTTTCCTTATCACTGTCAAGCATGGCGGGACTGATAATACGCCAGATGCGGTTCAGAGGGTAAGGCGTTGATCTCCTAATTCACTCGTCTTATGTTCGAGCCTCAGCCGGAACGGATTCTTAGTAGTCAGTAGGGTTGTAGCACTAGCCCTGCAATTGTCCAGTACATTAAACATAGGCTGCTGAGTCTGTCGAAACAGAAGTTCAAGCTCCGCTATGAAATGTAGTACCTAAGCTTTGCTTTGCTTTTTGGTCTGTATGCAACAAAAGTACACGGAGCATCTTGAAGAAAAGCAAATATGAAAGTTACTGCAGACGGCAATTTTCGCAACAAATTTTGTTATTAATCAAGTTTTGTATTTTGAAAGCATTTTGTTATAATCTTCAAATCGGGATATGCTCAAATTTGTACTTACCCACTGCAAATATGTGAGTACAAAGGTGAACACTTTTGTCTGTTATGTTGTATGTATCTCTACCCGGTATCTCCATGAAAACCTGGGATTAACTTAAGGAGACCCTTTCTCCGCTGAGATCAACAGCTTGGCCCTATCCATGAAGCATGTACCATTCATTGAGAGAGAAATACAGATTGTTTGCGACCGAGTTCCTGCCACTCGATCTTGACGAGTGGGTCGAGAGCGCGAACATGTTTCATTCAAGATGCCACCCCCTGACTTATAATTTTATGGTTGAATTAGTTTTATTAACCTTTTCCTTTGTTTTTGCTTCATTATGTGTTTGTTGTATGTACCGCGCTAAAGATCCGAGGGCGGAACAAATATGAATGACGGGTCGTCGGGATGTATTACGGTTATTATGCCTTCCTCCATACAAAATACTGGAACTAAAGGCGACGAATGCGGACGGCTAATTCACGTCATCAGCCTAACATTTCAAATGTTTTTATCAACAGGGAAGTATTAAAAACGAAATACATTTAGTTTTTTGCGCTTTACCGTTAATATTCCTTGCAGTATATACGATTCTGTGTACTTCTCATTAGACTTGATGTGAAAATCAATTAAGGTGATCGGAGATGGCAACGAAAGTCGCAAAACAAGAATGTGTTTTTTCGACAAGTCGTACAGTGGCTCAAAATAACGTTTTGAGGTACTTCATTCGTTGGACTCAAAACTGTCCATATTAGCGATTTTATATATACTACAATGTTTGTGCGTGTAGAATGTGTCATCTTTTGGCAATATAATTTTTTAAGCAAATTTATCATAGTAACCTATACAATCGAAATAAAAAACAATTGAGATGACAACTCCATGCCGTTCTGAGACAATGAAGAACATTTTTTTCGTTCATCACATAAACACCATCTCTGGTTTATAAGGAGTTCATCTGAAAATCTTTCGATTTCGAGAGAATTTTATTTAGCCTGCTAGCCTGTTAAGATTAGAGACATTAGTGCATAGGTTTTGCCAGCCAGCCAGCATGGCAGATCTAAGACATTTCTTATATGCACTACGAGCTGACCTGAAAGCCCTGGATCATCACGCTGACGCCGGTTTCAAGCTCTTCTCATATCCTTCTTCATTCTTTCAAGCTCAGCCCTCCATCAAGCAGTTCTTCAAGTCGATTTAACAGAACAAAGTGCACAAGCTTCTTTGTAGGATGCTACTATGAATGAGTTTGTCGTATCCACGACGTTATCCATTTCGTCTAGTTTTAAAATATCCATGAAATTAAGGGCCGATTCTTCACCCTCGCATAACTTTTAAACCTGGTTCACCAGTACGTTTAAACCTGGCTTAATCGCTAAGCGAGGGTGAAGAATTCGACCCGTCTCCATTTTTTTTTTTTTCAAAAGGAGGCCCAATTTGTAGATTTAGGATTATGATAAGTTACCACATTGAAGGGGCATCAAGATGATTGAAAAATACATATTTATGATCTGATCAGAGACGGTTCAGCTTCATTTGGAACCTGCCAATTTCCCTGCTCATGCGAAATTCTTTCAGAGCAAAGCGTTATGTATAACACATTCACAATATGGAGATTTGTGTAACTTATATACTCCATCAGTTCAGAGTCTCTCAGATTGATGTCTGAGCGCCCTAAATGATGTGATGAGCATTTGGGGCAGCCCATTTCTGCTACTATATGATACAACACTTTTGAAATAATTAGAAAGAGATGATTCGTTATGCGGTAGATACGCTGCAGATATATATATATATATATATATATATATATATATATATATATATATATATATATATATATATATATATATATATATATATATATATATATATATATATATATATATATATATATATATATATATATATATATATATATATATATATATATATATATATATATATATATATATATATATATATATATATATATATATATATATATATATATATATATATATATATATATATATATATATATATATATATATATATATATATATATATATATATATATATATATATATATATATATATATATATATATATATATATATATATATATATATATATATATATATATATATATATATATATATATATATATATATATATATATACTTTTTGTCTATGTTACTGAAGTTAGTGTAAGTGTGATTATTATTATTCAGATATCGCGAGTTGAGAAACGCGTCAACAGCCTTATTTGCAAGAATGTAAGCACGAGGCATTTTACGTGGGTTAGTCATGCCTGTCTCGTAAGTAGTGGAAGCCGTGTAACCTATCTTTCCAATATAGATGTTTGTTTTATGGAAGTACGGTTCTTGAACTAATTCTTTACCTTCCTGAATGAATCGAAATAGATTTATAGTTGCTGTACGTTTATGCTGGGGATTGATTTTTGCTATTCTAACCATTGTTGATTAGACCACTGTACCTTTCATTTCCAACATATATTGCACAACAACTAGAGAACGCCAAGCAACTTGGAATGTTAACGCATGTAGTGAGCTATATCAGGCTTAAATGGGACACGATTATTTAATTCCCACGATTCCTACCAAGTTGGCACTTGGTAGGCGAAGTATGTCGTGCTGTTGGATTAATTGCTGCACCAAGAGAAAAGGATGGCAATGTCAACGGGCATAGTGTAACGTCTGGTCTTCTCTCTGTATTTTTTAATTCTATTATTTGACACGGCTCATAGTGGTAGCTTAACGAAGCCATGGGTCATTGCGCTATTTACAATATTTAAACTAATTTAAGGGGTTATATACCTACAAAGTTGAAACCCAAAAAATCGAAAAAAAAAAGTGTTTAATCCACCTAACAGTGTGGTGATACATTTCTTATAACTCTTATCACTCTCTTCTGATATTATATCGATTGAGAATATTTAGAACTTTGTGTTTCGCGATGTTTTTGATAATACATGCAGAGAACTAAGAAGAAGTAAAGACCCGTTTTTATCAGCCGCATGGTGTGTTTTAAGCTGACATTGACTAAATCGGGACATATTTATTTCCTTCTTTATAATAAACTGAAGCTGTTACAATATTCTTCCCTTCCCTTGATCTAGTCTGATAGCTATTTCTGATTATATAATATAATATTTAAAAAACGATTTTTTTTATATTTTTGCATATTTGTATCTTTAAGGTAAGAAAAATATGCTCATGAAAGGGTTTACTCAAATTCAGCCTTGTTCGTCTGCTAGAGCCCATCAAACATATTTTCATATGAGACTGACAAGATCGGGGGCTAATCAAATGGGGTCTTCACTGTATTGTAATAAATAGGCAGTATTCGAAGAAGTTTCTTGTGGACGAGTGTAGAATGACTTTGTTTCTACTTACATAGGGTCAGCGGCGTAGCTAGAAATTCGGTTTTGTGGGGGTTTGGTGAAAATCGAACTTAATCTCCAAATGACATAATTCCGAAACCGTCATATATGAAGTATTAAAATTATGGAGAATAATTTTTTCAAAAAATAATAACAGAGTTCGTTTCTTTAGCGAATTTGTTGAGACTATCATGTAAAACAACTTTATTTGCAGGAATGAATACTACGTGTAGGGAGTATATCGAGTTTTAAAATGATATTTACGAAATGTTCCTTAATCGATTTTTTTATCTTAAACAACTTTTTATTGCGAGCTTCACAAACTCAAGCTTTGGATAAAAAGTAAAATTTATTGTTTATAAATAGTAGAAGATCATAAACAGTAAAATCATAATAATTTATTTTAAAGATAAAAATAGCCTAAAATATGTTGATACCCTGAACACACGGAGCCTTCATGTCTTAAACAAAGTGGTTTGTAATAGCACTCCCCAAAGTTTTGCTGAAGCCCGTAAGTCTCGAATTTGTTTGAAGAGTAAATTCTCCATAAATACTTCTTAGAGGATATAACGCCAAAGTTATTTTATCAGATGATGTGCTGTTTAACGTTTAAGAAATTCATCGAAGATACTAAACCTCCGGAATTGGCGGTTGCAAAATTATTTAATCTTGACCTTAAATTACTGTTCACGAACATTTATTTTACCTATTCATATAATTGGTAACACACAAAAACAAAATCTCATCAAAATTGATCAGGACCTGCTAGAGTCGAACGGAAAACGCCATTTTTCATAAGTTTTACTCTACTTTCGGAAAGTGTTATCCTCGTTATTAATCATATTATATTTTCGTCTCTGCTCTACGAATTCCCAAAATAAAGACATGTTCAGCAAATGTTGAATGCTGTGCAATTTTTCGGTGAGCAGTTCTATGTTTCATGTTTCTGTGTTTCCAACTTCGCTTCCTATTAAAAAGACCCTAATCTATATTACAGTACATCCATTCAAAAGTGAGCTCAATATGATAGGAAATCTGAGGATTATGATTGATTTCAGAGCTCTGGAATGAGTGTCTATTGGAATGTTTGCAGGCAGGTATTTGATAATAATGTGATTAGACAACTGTTAGATCAAGACCAATAGATCAGTTACAGGTAAGGATTCCATTCCCACAACTTTTCAAAAGTCCTCATAATGTTTAAAACGACAGGTTATCAATGTACTAATTTGATAATTATTACTGTAATATTGAAAGAAGTCAGTCAGCATCAATGAATTATTCCCAACTATCCAATTATTTTTTTGGGTGCGTGGCACCCAAAAAAATAATTGGCTACGCCGTTGCTTCGAGTTATTTATATAGTTTTTCATTTTCTAAGATATGTTTCAGATCGATCTGATGTTTGTAACTTAGAAACTTTGCATTCATCAGGTTCGCACAAATGAAAATTTTTGCATCGATAAGTGATCAAGTTCCGTGTAGACAACTTGGAATTGTTCGGCGCTTATTTCTGGCGATTGTAGATAGAAAAAGGAAATACGAAATTCGTTTCATCGAAATAATATTTGGCTAATTTAAATGCTCCCAAGTAGCACGCTTTGTTACTGTATAGCATTTGTAACTCTCTTGGTAACAACTATGTTATGGAAAAAGCGCACTTTGTTTGTATGTTGTGCAACATGTTCCTAATTGCAGCAAAATAATGAAAACAATAGCTGTGCCATATGTCGAGCACTGGGTAGTTGGACAGTTCTGTTTTAGGGTGGAATGGCAAACAAAAAGGCATTTGCAAATTGTTAGACTGTTTGTGCAACTTAGCAAAGTTTCTGATTAGTTTCACAACTGTTATTGATGTTTGCATACTTAACACTATTGACCAGCTCTATAGTTACATAGTTGCACAATCAGTTTAAAAACCCGTGGAAATTCTTTTCAAATATATCCAACAATAAAAATATTGTGTAGCAGTCGTGCAACATTTAAAACTTTGAACAAGTTGCAATTGCTACTTGGGCTTTGCTACTAAATTGAACAAAAAATATGCGACAAAGGGTAATCCACAAACAACAAGCTATAACTTTTAAAGTTTTCAAAATAGATATTTGATGTCTTTAGTAAAGTTATTCGCAAAAGTAAGAGCTATAAATTTGCTGAAGGCATCATTTCAATACAATCACTTCTAAGGAAATTTATGGAAATATCTCACTTGTAGGTGGAATAATCAGCAAAAAAATAATACCAAAGAAAGGCCCTATTACATCCATCAAATTCTCCGAAGATACTATTGACCTAAAATTATCCGTTTTGGCGTTAAAAATAGATTACCTGTTTTGGTCTTATTTGTACTAGGCGTAATGATCTTTCGTCCATATTTAATGATAAATATCTCTTTTGATAATAGTCCGATTTCAACAATCTATAGCTCGTTCTAAAGGTATTCGTATAGGCTATCCAAAAATATATGAAGTATTTATTTATATTGTCAATTTCGGCAGATAATTTAAAAACTGTAAAGAGCGCTATTTGTACACTTTCAAACATTCTTATCTTGGAAACTAAACATCAGAATCAAAAACAAATTAATAGCGTTCTGTGTGGGTGATAGGCCTTTTATTTAAAAATGGTTTGGATGAGATCGGTTCAGCCATTGCTGAGAAACACAAATGAGAGTTTGTCCGTTACATACACACACAGACACACACAGGCATTGTCCCAGACTTGGCCTTCCGGCCCTCGGAAAAAATCTTGAAGTTTGAGCGAATTCTATACATTTCTTTTCTAAGAAATGTAAAAACATTATTGGAAATTCTTAAAGTGCATAGTTTTGAAAATATTTGTGCGAAATTTCACCCAGATCGAAGCACCAGATTTCAAATCATAGCCGTTTGTAGTGCGCTGGTTCTTCCGTGAATGAAGTTAACACAAAACTTTAAACGTAATTATCTCCGAACTAAGTCTTTTGAAAAGTATAGTTGCAGTGAACGTGATATCTCAAAAACTATTCATCCAATTTTCATAATTTTTTGTATTTATATTCTCGTGTACTTGAACGGTTCCTTTTTCATCCAAAAATTTTCGATTCTTCGCAATGAATTTTTGTTTAAAATTTTGAACACCACATAAGTTGATTTTTCGGTCAACATGTTTTTTGTAGGATTTTTTTTTGTGAAGCCGATCCGTTCAATTTGCTTCAATAATCTTTTTACACGCTTCGGGAGATAGGTCATAACTCCACCAACCTTGGATATTTTTTTAAATTCAGCCTGTTTTTTTTTCCAACTTCGAATTGTCTTTCACTTTTTCAAATAAAATTTGTTACCATGTTTTAATTGCCGCCAGGTTCTACTGCATCGATTTTGTTGGCTATTTTCGGTAAATTCAAGATTAAGAGAAACGAAAGCAATGAAATTGAAAGACGGATAGGTATTCTAGAGCAAATCATTTATAAACTATGATAAATTTACATAAAACACTTTATGACAATTACGAACTTAGCTCACTTTTTCGCCACAACATTGTATATAACCCCTTAAATAAAAACAAATCGTAGTTTTCCACTCAGTGTTTGATGATAAATGTGTGAAAATAGGAGTAATTTGAATAAATTTGGGAAAATTACATATTAAAATTGTTGCAGATAGGTTATTGTAATGCAATAGTTATCTAGGTACCATTTGTCGTGTAGCATTCCACAGAAGGCAACAATCATACGATCAATCAGATAAGCAATATTTTCGGCAAAGAGGAACAAATTTAAAAAATAGAATCAGAGTAAAAAATAACAAACATTGGTGAAATCGTTTTAATTTGCATTCATTCATATTATTATACTAAATACGTGCCAGAATCTAAAATATATTGTTTTTTTTTCTGGAAGTGGAATGCATTGCACATATCCAATTGATACGTGGATATATTCGTGAGGGGCTTATTGTACATGAAGGAACTTCAGAATGTACGTGTAGGAACAGGCATTCTTGAAATGGGTTGCTGGATTTACTTTAGAGCTACAGTTAACTCTCTCTATGTCGATATTCTATATGTCGATATTTTTCTCTATCTCGATTATTTCGTGAGTCCTTTCAGATCGCACCTATAAAACTCCTCTATGTCGATATTTTCTCTATCTCGATATCTCCCTATCTCGATTTACCTAGCTTTATCTTTGCCTGCATTATCCGCTCTCTATGTCGATATGTTTTTTTTCTCTCAGGACATCACAAAGCATATACATAATGAAATGAAAATTGGTGATCAGGGCGCTAAGTCCTATATCAATATTCTGCATGTAGGGGCAGTAAAGACATGATTTGGGGTAAAGTGGATATTCAATGTTTTCCTACGAGACTTTGTAAAACGAATTCATCTTAATCTGCATATATCGAGGTTTTCTAGAAATTATGCATTTTTGGGGTCAAAATTTTGAATTTAACGTGTTATAAACACATTTAAAATGCAGCCATCTATAGCACGGAAGTCATACTTTCGTGGTCAAATCAATTTCAATTAGGGGAACATGGGGAGACTTGACCAAGCGCAGAATTCTATTATTGGTTATGACGTGTTCGATTAGGTTTCAAAAATATTTTTATACTAGTTTCGGTCCGTTAAGGTAATTTTAAAAGTTTGGAATGAAAAATTCTTTCCTTATAGAAAAGATTCCGTATTTAATAAATTTGCGTTAAATGATGTAATTTTGTTTTATCAAATATTGTATGGACATATCTACTCGCCTAATAATTACTTCTAAAGTACTCATACATTATTTTATACTTTATGAACTAGTAAAATGATTTTACATAAATCGGAACATTGAAATAGGTATTACTAAAATTTGCACGAGATTGAACGCAATAACTAATGTTGGGGAGACTTGACCAAGATTTTATGGGAAGACGTGACCAAGTGGCAATAAGCCGATGAAAGATAAAATTTTTCTGATATTTGCTATGCTGTCGTACCTACTGTTAGTGTTAATCACGTCACAAAAAAATCCCACATCAAACATCAGTCTATATCTTGTTGTACTAATAAACAAAGTTAATAGTAATATGACTGATTTCATGACGTGTTAATAGGCAATGTAAGCAGTACAGTTAATCCTTAAAAGGAAATGCATTAAACACAGTCGAAATTTATGAAATGCAACTCTTTTATATTTTTTTACTGCTACCTAATGGCCTCGACAATATGGAAAAAAGGATTACAGTATTATTTATGTCATTATTTTTTGTTCTGATTTTTCAAAATTCTCTTGGTCAAGTCTCCCCAGGCCTTGGTCAAGTCTCCCCGCACTGGGGAGACCTGACAAAAAAAACGATCTCAAACTTTTATAACTTTTGAAAAAGTAAATTAAAATTCCGCAAAAAATTATGAACACGAATAATACCTTTTTACATTATATCTCAATGACTTTGGAAGGATTGAAAACTTTTTTAGCGATTTATGCAGGTTTAGCTGAAAACCTGGTCAAGTCTCCCCATGTTCCCCTACATGTGGGGCAGAATGATAAACTGCAAATAAGGGATTCCTTCTCAAACAGCAAACTTGATGTTTTGCAGTGCGTGTGCACTTTACCTCGTCGTCTACTACCCTACTCCCCCCAATACGAGCATCTATCTTCATTTCCCGGTATGCATTATGATGTCCTGAAGGAAAAGTTGTCTCAAAGAAAATCATTGTGTTCTATATGTCGATCTCTCCCTATGTCGATGGTTCCTTCAATATCGACATAGAGAGAGTTAACTGTATCACCTTTCATCTCCAGGGCAAAAATTGTTTGCATTTATTCATAAAACATAAAAGTTGTGATAGATAAGTGTAGACAAATTTCTTCCATAAAAGCGCTGCCAGTCAGGGGGAGATGAATTGTATACACATACCACCATCATGTTCATCAAGCGCTGTTAGGTCCTGTTTAAAACTAACTCAGACATCACTACGTTTAAAGTTTAATAACTTTTCCTGTTCAAGTCGAATCGCCTTGTGGTCTTCGACAAAGTTATAGATAGTATATTTATCTTTATTTTTCTAATCTTTCACTTTTAGTGATAATCTGATGTATACAACTAGGGGTGAAAATGTGAGCAAGTGGGTTTCCTCCATGTAAATTGATGAAAAATACCATACAAGCTTCAAGTACGTTGGTCCGGTAGCAAGATTTTTTCGATTTGGCCTAAATTTGGAGCAGACACTCCTGGTGGGACTAGGAATCGGCTCAGGGGCGGGCCGATCGCGTTTTCAATTTTTTCCCAGTCTATTTTGAAGTAAGAGTTATGTGTAAATGAATTATGTATGCTGCCTACATGTTCAAATCGTATGTGTGAAACAACATTGAATTGCTGATGACGATTAAGAACAAGCAATTTAGAACTTATTGGCTAACGTTCTACATTGCAATGCTTAAATTTGAGCAAATAGCGTTCATACAGCAGTTGTGCTCCTCATCCACTATTCTTCACAGTATTGATGTAAGTTGATGTTGAGTATCTTTTCACCTCTGTTCTTGCGTGCAAAGCTCCTATAATGAAGCTCAATTCTCACAATAGCTCCTCCAGCTATAACCACTTGCTAACCGGTATATACAATAACAAATGGATACAACAAGAAAACAGTCGATCCACCAAGAATAAAATTCCAAAGTACCCCGTGAAGCGGTAAAAGATAAACCAAACCATAAACAAACAAACCTGTCCCACCGCACCCTCTCTGATGAATCGGCTACTGACTGACTGGCAGTTCCACTAGCTGCTCATGCCTCTGCAACACCTCGCCGGCCTCGATATAATCCTCTACTGACTCTTCCGAGGTCTTGAGGAAAAGCAATCCAGCATCAGCTGAACCTACTATGTAGCAGCAGTGCTGAGTACCGTGGAAACATCTTACACATTTACGCATTCTTCAACAAATCCTCCCCCGAATGCTATCCACCGTCCCGCTCTCCACAAGTTACCTGTTTGGGCTTAGTGATTTCATGTTCTCTGACTCTTCTATTATTACTGTTAAATGATTTAACAGTAAAATTGAAACGATCATCTACAAAGGCTGTACATGCACAGCTCTAATCCAAGGTTGATGAAAAACGCGGATAAAAGACTCTGGTCGGTCGAAGTTTTACAATTCAACTTCCTTAGGCCGGTGCAGATGGGAGTAGTTTGCATACATACGACTGTGTAGCTCAGTGCAAAAGTTGCGGAAAATGTGGGTTGAGAGCCCGGAAGGGTGCATGAGCAATTTAGTATAATGTGAGATATAATGCTGTAACATACGTTGCAATGTTTTTACCTCGTACTTCAATAATTCAAGTTAAGCCACTTTTTGTTGTAAGACGAGTGCGTAAACTGGTAGAAGGAAGTTTGAATTGGAGGAAATTAGCGCAACTTCAAAGGTGGGCTATCGACCAGTGTTTATAAGCCAAACACCGAACGTATGGTGAGCGTAATGATCAAGCTAGCGAAAGAAATGTATTTTCCACCTGATGAATAATTAATGATTGAATTCCGCATATTTTCGTCCCCTAAGGTATCCGACAATTCCAAATGGTAATCTACCATCACTTCTTCAGACTGCTTGACACAGACCGCTATCACAGGAATAAGACCAACAAAAAGTGTTCTTTCTCATTGCAACCGCCATTACGAACCTAACTCTATTTTAAAACCCATCATTGAGTGTCTGGTGACTAATTGATGGTTGGGCGGAATTTGACATTCTTTTTTCCATGGAAGTTAGATATTGTTTCACGGTGGTCATCAGATCCCGCCTGATAACGGGACTAGATTACTTTTTTTTACATTTATTTGTCTTTACGAACTCAAAAAAATAACTGGTTAGCAGTACCATCAATCATTTTAATGATTCGCGCAGGTGCCTCATTCAACAGTGTGTCGCCATTGACCGAATCAATTCCTGGGTTTCTTAAACTAACGAGCTTTGATTAAATATGCTGATTAGGTATTTCCGTTTAATTTAACGCCCTTAGCTATCATTTCATAGTGGTCGGTTCGTTGAAGCTTCGAATCTATTTTGTTACGTGTATTTGGGAAATTTCATTGAGTTTTTCGATTATTACAGAATTTATGTTTATGATTTCAACTAATTTTAAGCTGTGAATTTTATTCAGTCCGGATCATGCCTAATCGATCAAAATGAAATATCAGAATTGTAATAGAACGCAAATTTCGTACCAACTACCTATATGCTATAGGTATTTCCCCCGATGAAGAACAATTTAGGTGAAAATCTTTTTTTCTCCACTAATCAGATAATTCGGTAAACCACTTTTGCGCGTAAATGGCACACAATCTATAACTAAATTAATAGTGGCATTTTCATTTCGACTTCGATTAATCAGAATTCGACACTAACTTAGTGCCAGTTCTAGCACTAAGTTAGTGACGGATTCTGATGAAATGAAGTGGAAACTGATTTCGTAACATCAATCAGGTCTCATTAATTGATAAAACATTAAACAAATATAGCGAGTATCAAATGAAGATATCGTCTAGATAGTTTTTTATTTATCATATGAAAGAGAACTATAAAAACTGGGTCGTCAAACGGTGGGACAACAAAATTCTCACAAGTTTCCTATCTCATGCCTCCACGCGAGTCTATGTCTAATGATGAGTGATGACATTTGGTCCTCAGACCGGCGACGACTGGGTGCTATCAGCCTTCTCCCGATAGTAGCAGAATGAGAGGGTGCGAATAGATCTAGCCGAGAAAACATTGCCGTAAAAATGAATAGTTGATCGGAAATTAGCCACAATAAGACTTTATTCTGTCTAGTATCGATGATCACGGGTCACGTACTGAAAATTCGCCGCATCTGTTTTTATGAACCTAATTACAAGCTCCGTTATTGCTAACCAGCCCGTGCATCAGGTTAACAATCCTTTATAGTTCCCTTCAGTGTTCGTTATTATCGCTCGTATACTTGTATTCCACAAACAATCCGATATGGAAAATAAGAAATACTTTCCTTGATTTATAACATCTCGCGCTGTCATAATTCTTTGCCTGTATAATGTGTTATCACTCGGTAGTTCGTCGCTGTTGTGTTATCTTATGACAAACTTGGGGTAAACTGAGTTAGATATGCCACATTTCTTATCTAAAAAATTTCTACAAAGTGGCATTTCAGATTTTGACATTTTGCTTGGTTACTGAGGTATAGCGAGAAACGTGCTGAGGATTTTTTTATTTTTTTACTTCAAATGACTGTGTCTGGGGATTGGGTGTAAAACTATCTGAGAAACACAATGACACAATTATTTTCAAATTACACGAATTGCGAGAAAAATGCAGTTTAAGTTTTAAACTGGAAATATAGCATATTTGGCAACACTGTAACCAAAAATAAATATTTTTTCTAGATCCCCTGACTTATGACCTTCAAAATGCATATTATCGATTGTTTATAGACCAAATGAAACCAAAGATATGAATAAAAGTTAATAATTGATGATTTTTGTCTATGGAAAATTTTCCATGCACGAGTATGACCATGACACGCCATACAAGTTTTGTCATCAATACACACCTATGACACGCGTGAGTGCGACTTTTGCTTGAGCTTGTGCGACCACCCCTGGCTGCTACTCCGTTATCGATCGGGACTAGCTGAAGTTGCACAGGGAATCAGTAGATAATTATGCTTAGGAGTAGCGAAACATCTTTCAATGTTCAACTCCTGGTAATCCTAAAGTGTTTTTGATCAATTCCGGCGCCGGCCAGGCCCGAATGTAGATCGCGGAAGGAATGGGAAGGAATGGTTAGTCCGATACTTGCTGTTGCTAGAGGCCGTAGATACTACTGAGCACTCCACAAGTATCACGGGAGGAGGATATTTTTGTTAGTAAGAGTATAGAAGTTGGATCTACTTTACCGACGTCAGCGAGGTGATTCCACTACCTGGACTAGATATCGATCCACCAATTTCATGGACCGGGGACCAATGGCTTTACTTCCCTTCCGAAGGAAGACGTGACCGCAGATTTTTTCACCTCTGAAAAATCTCAACGACCTCGGCTGGAATTGAACCCAGGCCAACTGGAATGAGTGGCGGTCACGCTTACCACTCAACTACCGGCGCCGTCACACGTGGGACTTTTGGTTACATTTATAGTAAAAACTTGCAACATAGTCAACCGATCTTCGTAATATTTGAGAGATTAATACATAATAGATAGAAGCATCAATTGTCTTCTTTTAATTGTTTATACCATGTATAAGTTTCGAGATATTCAATCTCAAACTTTAAAAATCGTTTTTCTCGAAATCTGCAAAATGGCGCTTAGATGTCAAATTGTGACAAAGATAATTCGCTTTTCAAAAAGAATAGTTGAACTTAGCTGAATGGTATGTCCGGAAGAATTTTAGTGAAGAATATGCGTCATATTTTGGCGAAAAAAAAATTAGTTATCCAGTTTACCAAATAGAGGACGCTGACACTAACTTTTTAACGAAGAGAGATACAATGTTAACATATTCATAGGACATTATGCAACATTTCTCCTTAATGGAGAAAATGTAGGTAAAAACAATTTTTTCTCCACTAAGAAGAACATTGGTTTTAAAACCACAATTGCGCGTAAAGGGCACAAAATTTATACTG